>NW_017304428.1:300867-309330 GCF_001594115.1 Trachymyrmex septentrionalis | reverse complement strand
GGACTAAACTGAGTCAAAAAATCTTCTACATTTTGCAATTTTTGCAATAATTAACAAGATATTAATTATTAAAAATCATCGAATATTGGTTTTCAATAATTTTTTTATTCAAATATTATCAATTTTACAGAAAAGCAAGTGACAAAAATTGTTTATTTTCTTTTCATAGAGTTCTGAGAATTTTTTCAAAATTTTTTAATACCACATTTTCTCATGTTCGTAAAAACAGTTGCTAATAAGAAAATGTCGTATTAAAAAGTTAATAGAAAATTATGAAAAAATTCTTAGAGCTCTATGTGAAGAAAATAAATAATTTTTACATTTTGCTGTGTTTTCTATAAAGTTGATAGAACTTGAATTGAAAATTATTGAAGACCAATATTTAGTGATATTTAGTAATTAATATCTTATTAACACACAATTGCAAAATGATAGAGGACTTTTCAACTGAGTTTAGTCCGCTGTATCAGCACACAAAATATTTATTCTGGGATACCTTGTGTGTAGTTGTTTATAAAAAATTAATAATAATGAATTTGTTAATGTTTTAATAATATATTTAATAATTTTGAATAAATTAATTTTTTAGTATCTGTAGAAAATGAAAAACATTATTAACGTTGTTAATTGGTTCTTTGGTACACATAGGTATGATAGAATCTCTACGAATGGTCACGTGTACTCAACTATCATTAATAGATCCATTGGAAGTTCATGTGGAAGCACCACCAGTACACGTTGCAGAACCGATTCTTACGCCAATAGGTAAAGTATGTTTCTTTAATCATTTTAATTTATACCAAAGAGTTTGCAAGTTACCGCTTTGTCGTGAACTATTGCTAATGCCAATATTTCGTGAATCTTGTTTACTTTATTAAAGCGCACTGATACTGTGTCAGTGCGCTCCTCGCATTGATGAAATGAATGGCAAGGTTCACAAAAGCATTAATAATTAAATGTAGTAACAAGACTCAGAAAAAATAAATCAATCTAGATATGGCAATGCCTTTTATCAAGCCGACATAAGTTATTAGTGTGTAACAATTTATTATTTCTTAATTGTACGGTATACGTTTTGACCTCTGGATTTTGAGTCCTCTTTGGTACAATAAATTACAATTAATAGAATAAATTTATAAATATATCTATATATAAATGATTCTTATAAAGCGCATATTATAAGCGTTTATAAGGGTGCTTTTTCATGCTAATGTTCGACGTTCATTTTCAGCGTCAAAACAGGTCACGTCAATAAAAATTGACGAATACCAAGCATCAATTTTAATCACGTGACCTGTTTTGACGCTGAAAATGAGCGTTGAGCGTTAGCATGAAAAAGCACCTTAAACCGAATGGATTAAATTTGCAAAATGACATTGAACCTTTAAATCTTGTATATTTTAATCTTACTTAACGTTATTTATACACACAACTATTTAACTATTTACTCAATTTAATTATCTAATCCTTTACCCAGTTTATTTTACTTATTACTTTTTTAGTATTTATACATTTGTTTCAATTATTGACTTGTTGCTTACAAGTGGTTTAATTATTGATTTGATTTATTATTTAATTGCATTTTAATCTTATTATTTGTTGCTGACTCTTTATTAGTTCTTTAATTTATTATTTAATTAGTTATTTAATTTATTACCCTTTTAGTATACATATATATATATACATATTTTAATCATTGACTGGTTACCTATAAATGTTTCAATTTTTTATTTGGTTCACTATGTATCTGCAATTTTAACCTTATTATTGAAATTATTCTAATTATTGATTTATATCTATTTATGAATTCTTACTTTAACCTATTGAATTATTGCCTATTTATTACAAACAAATGTTTTAACTATTTGCTTATTGCCTCCCTCCTTTCGGTACATATGACATTGTGTCGATATCGTGTTTTGCGTTGACCATCATTCGAAGCATAACTTTGTAACAGTCAACATTTCAATGCATTCCACTTACTAATTTCATGTAAGTTTTAATAGAAATTCACATTATTTATTAATTTATACAATAACGTAATTTTATCACTTAGTAAACCTGACAATTTGATGATACGTAAAATGGAGGAGAGGCGTAGCCAACTCTCCCAAGCTCAATGTTATATACAAGTTCGAATAAAATCATTACAACCGTTCATAATACGCGTTTTATAAGGATTACTCATATATAGATGTATTTATGAATTTATTCTATTAATTGTAATTTATTGTACTGAAGAGGATTCAATATTCAGAGATCGAAACGATATAAAATTAATAAATAATAAATTACACACTAATAACCTGTGTCGGTTCGATAAAAGGCATTTCTATATTTATATTGATGTTAGCATTAGCAATAGATTAACGCAACTGTGATAATCCGCAAACCTTTTGATATCTCCGAGGAAAATACTTGTTAAATCTTCAAAAGTATTCATTTTAATTTATTTTATCATAATTTAATTAAGCAATAATTATATATAATTATTTAACTCTTTATTGCTCTCAAACGCTCTTGATAAGAGCAAATACATTTTATCGTATTGTTGTCAAATCTGATTAACTGTAATAGATTGACTAAGTCGATGTCTAAAACCTTTGGCTTTTATATATCTGATATTATTGCGTATATCCAATGTTAAAATATAAAGAAATGTAAGTATTAAATGAGATATGCATTACATTCTCAAATAAGAGGACAGCAGATTTAACAGAAAATATAATTTTAAATATAAAAAGTTATATAATTAATACATTATTATTAAAGACCGGATTATCCGCCGACCGATGTATCGATTCGAATCGATCATAATGCATTCTTCACGATTTTCCGCGTTGTCATTTGTCTGAGCTGTGGCGCGGAGAGCGATGGAGCTCGCAGCGATGGGGTTTGAGATGCAGTGGGGAGAGCTATTTAGTGACGGTTGACTCGATCTCAGAACTATAATTATCATAATCAAATAACTATAATATAGTAAAAGATTAATTTATTTAAAAGATTTTGTTAAAATGTAATTTTTATTCCAAGTATTTTTTTGTATCATTGTTGATAATATTCACCTAGAAATCAATTAAGTTAAGCTTAGAGTTTAAATTTAATAAATACTAATTTTTTAAAAAGACATTTTTATCTTCAAAACCGTCAACTTTAAAAAATTGTTATGTTATTAGATGTTTATTCTATCTTAAACTAGTTATTAAGTTTTACATTTTCTCAAATTTTTAAGTTACTGAGTTCTCTTTGTTAATATAAAGATTATACGTTTCGCGGGTTTCCTTCGTGTCCAGATCCATTCTTGAAATGCCAACGTTTCGTGAACCTTGTAGTCCACTTCATCAGGGCGAGGAGCAGCCTGATACTAGTATCAGGCTACTATCAGGCTGCTCCTCGCCCTGATGAAGTGGACTGCAAGGTTCACGAAACGTTGGCATTCCAAGAATGGATCTGGACACGGAGAAAATCTGCGAAACGCACAATCATTATATAGAAAGCACCCGTAGAAGCTTCAAGAATAATATTTATAAACTTCCATATTGAAATATTTTGCTAATCACAAGTTGAAAGTTAATGATAACTAAATTATTTTTTGATTTTTAATAACTCTATAACATAAGGTTTTCATTTATTGAAAGAACTAATAAAAACTGTTTGTATCGCTTATTTTTCCAAAAAATTAACGTAAAAAATGTAAATTTAATTTTTTTCAATGTGGCCGAAAGACGTTTTAAAAAAATCGAAAAAAATGTTTTGTATAAAATTGAACAGAGATTCATGTTCAATTTTTTTTAAGGTGGTAGATCAATGTAATCAGAGTGAAAAAAAATGTTTAAATTATTTTCTTTTTTTTAGAATCGAAATTCGGACCAAAAAAGAAAAAATATTCTCATTAATATCTAATGAAGTTAGATCTGACGAATACGCTGGCTAATATAAAAGTCTGTATTGTCCAATCCAATATCCTGGAAATCTGGCTATATTATTAGACCTTATACTTTTATGATGTGACACTAACAGAAGCCATATACGATAAATTCAAAATGAACTTTCTGCATTTTTAGAGGATATCATCTTGCGACTAAAGCATGTATGTAATTCCAGCATGATGCTCCTGGTCATAATGTAAATCTGGACCTGTGTGAATTGGCCAGCACATTTATCAGATAAAACTCCGTTAGATTTTTCTTATGAGCGTTACATAAAAATGAGATTTCTCAAGTTGAACTTACGACACCAAGAATGTCTTATTTGACCACGTTGTGGTCA
The DNA here is from genome assembly GCF_001594115.1 of Trachymyrmex septentrionalis. Taxonomy (NCBI): domain Eukaryota; kingdom Metazoa; phylum Arthropoda; class Insecta; order Hymenoptera; family Formicidae; genus Trachymyrmex; species Trachymyrmex septentrionalis. Next base: position 305,061 of record NW_017304428.1, on the reverse strand, counting down.
AATGAGACCATAGCCACTCAGAGGTAAGAACTTCGTGGTACAAATTCTTTTATGGATGCAAACGAAACGGATATATATAGTGATCTCTATACGCATATAATCACTTAAATGGTATTTCCATCTCAAAGAAGAGTGGCAGTATTTCTCAAAATTTTATAATTTTGAACTTTTTGAGGTATAAAAAGAAAAGCGATATAAATATGTACAAACCAGCATTAATTTAATTTACATAAAAATTTTTTTCTTAGGTCAGGTAGATTTACATAAGTGTCAGGTACCAGATTCATATAAGTGTCGACAAGTCAGTCATTCAGAGAGTAAATTAGGATGTGTAAAGATGTGTAATGTTCGCGGGCGCACGTTCGAGTATGAACAATGAACTCTTATTTAATGCAACGATTAATACGAGCAACAAAGATATTAAATAAGTGATTAGATAAATTATTTAATAATCAAGTATACGTAATAGTTCATTCAAAATTTTGATCGTTTGACTCACAAAATGTTTATCACTTTAGTTTAGAAAACACAATTTAAATAATTTAAAACTTCAAAATATAGTAAACTAGTGATGTTACAAGGAATCCATGTAATCAATCAAACATTTGTTTCCATCAAAAATCGGATGTAAATTGGAAGTACTTTTGCCACACCATGTTTAACAAGATAAATAATCAAGATGTAAAAATTTCCAATAACTAAATTTTTCGTTACCGGCGAGATTAATGTTAAGTCCAATATGTAGAAATATAGTCAATTATATAAAAATTCTAGACAAAAATCATAAGTTAAGAAAAAATTATGGATGAAAAAAGTGTAACAATTCGAAATTTACAATCCTGATATGAATCGACATGTCCGGAAATTAAAACTGATGTTGTCTGACAATAATTATGAGAACTCATATTGTTACGCATATTCCCAAGGATGACTGAGAAAGAAGCTCGCTTGTCTCGCTGTTCATCAGTGTGAAAGCTTTCGCTGCTGAAAACGCTCAGCGGAGACAGAGTACTTTCTAGTTCTTTTTCATGCTACTTGCTGTTTATCGAGGATTAGAATCGGATGATGATCGTGTTGGCTCGGCGGATTTTGAGTGTTGGCTCGCTCGGGATTGTGATCGGGAACGGAATAGATCTTTTTAATCACAATCGAATTTTATATCGTTGTTAGATCGTGACGGCATTTCCCAGTTTTCTTCAACGGTTGATGTTTTCTCCAGCGTGCGACGTTGCGGAAACTTGTTTTTAGTAGATAAGTGGCTCTCGTGCGACGCGCTGTTTGTTGATCTATCAATTTTATGTTTTGGTTTTTGAAAAGATTTAGGTACATCTCATCATCGTATGCGATTTTTCCCACATACGATGACATCCAGCGACTGGTCAGCCGGGAACGATGCACTTCGGGAGCATCGTTACAACTTCATATATTTTTGGCGCCTCTACCTAAAAAAAACGTGACTAAAATGCGTTCCATTTTTATTTGAAACATTTTTTATGTTATCAATAGTTTCAGAGAAAATTGACTGGATTGATTAAAATAGCATATGCCATGTAATAATTAATAATTTTAATATTAAATCTATCATAGAATTTGCACAATATTGTGATTTTAGTGAAATGAGATACAATTTGCGTGATAACAAAATAAATTTTTATATAATAGCAAAAATAAATTATGAACATATTTGAAACTTTTCAGAATGTCTAAGGCGTAAGGATGAAATAATTAAACAAGCTCTGCGCGAAAAGCAATTATTGATGGCGGATATATTAAATATCCCTAAAGAAGATTTTGAACATGTGGCAGAAATAGCATCTGAACCATCCACTGTGGAAAAAGAACCTGCTGAGTTGATACTTGCTGCTATTACTCAAAGTATGTATTAGTACAAAATTTTGTTAGTGCTAAGAAGCAAATTTAATTTATATTTAGTACATAGTAATATATTTATTGTTATTAAGGATGCACCGGATCGTAAAATTACCGGATACCAGATATCTGATATCCGGACAGACTGTAACATATCAGAAAGCAATTTTTATTATCCGACCAGATTCTGAGAAAGAGAAGGCTTCTAAAAAAGAAGCCTGTTTTATAAAGAAAAAAATTGTAATTTTGCGACAATATCTAAGATATTATAATTTCATGAATATGCATACTTATTTCTAGAACATTTGTATAAGAAAAAAATCACTTTAATGACATTAAATTTTAACCGAATATTTTCCCGGATGCTATTCGGTCGGATAATACAAAAGTGCCGGATAATACCGCATACTGGATATTTTCCGGATATCTGGTGCAACTCTAATTATTACGTATCTTTTAAATTTATTGTTTATATATTGTTAACTAGAAGTATATAAATAATAAATATAAAAGATTTGAAAGTAGAACATCTGTCACTTATAATAATTACGAAATTATGAAATTCTCTTGAAATTTCTTTTATTTAGAAAAATTTAAATATTTTGAATTAAAGAAATTGTTGTCAAAAGTATTTCTTCAATGATTTTATTTCTAATTGGCAAAATTGTTGTGTTTATAATATAAAATAGCTATATGATTTTTTAAATTTCCAGATAAGATTTATTTTTATTTTTATATACATTTTATTTTATTTGAAATCTAACTTTTTGTTCAGGAGGAAGGGGGGAGAGAGGAGGGAGGGAGGAAGGAAAGGAAGGAGTAGTAATAGTAGTAGTAGTAGTAGCAGCAGCAGCAGTAGTAGTAGTAGTAGTAGTAGTAGTAGTATTAGTACTATTGAAAAGTAATTTAAGATAATTGAAGAGTGTAGAATTTAAAAATATCAAGCGTTTTATGATTTCCTTTGCGATTTATTGTAAAATTTGTCCCAAAAATTTGTTCCAAAGTTCGAAAAGACCTATGTTTAAATCGGACTTCTTTTTGGGTGTTTAAATCGGATCTACAGTACAATAGAACTTATAGGCCTGGTAGTACTGGTGATCGCCCGACCAGATCTGGTCCAAGGAATTAAATCAATGTCATAAGTCATCAGACTAAGATTAATTGAGTTTTATTGATTTCAATTCAAATAATATAAACTGTAATTTTTTTTGGTATAAAATTTTTATCTTTGACTGTTAAATTGCTCGTTTTTACTTACGATTTCAATACTAACAAAAATTTATTAAAATATTTTAAAATTTTATCTAAAAGTCCATAAAAATAGGAGTGTTCAATTTGGATCACAGGATGGTCCGATTTAAAACCAATAGTTCCAAATCGAACTCGTAAAAGCGTTTTTACATTTTTCATTATAGTTCAACACAGGTGAGATATGTCAAAATGGCCTAAAGCAAAAAGAAAGAGAATTAAACTTTCCTTTGATTTTACAATTGAACTTTATTTACGCCTTATACAATAGATAGCAAAAATTGCAAATAGATCTGATTTACCCCATTCTCCTCACCTATATAATTTTGTAGAAAAGTGTAATTAATGTTACACTTATATTACAATAACTGCACAAAAACTTGATAAAAATTGTTTCTTGTAATTACTTATGAAATAACTTTACATATATGTATAATATGACGCACATATATTTTACTCTTGTCTGTAGCTGATCAGCTGATGGGAATGCTAAATTCTTCATTAAATATAAGTGAGACGGAAACAATATTTGCGTCGTGTGGATCATCGACATTACCATCTTCTGCGTGTGAAGCTACTGGTTGTCCATCGCTACGAAATCATTCGCATCCTCAACAATCAGTCATGGGAATGTTGCAGCCGATCTGTTATTATCTAACATCCCAACTCTCACAATTATCACAACTCTTGGTAAATATAATCATTATTTATTTATAGAATATTCCAAATTGAAGGATATTAGCTTCGGGGTTGACGACTTTATAAAGCACAAATTTTCGAACGGTTTGTATTTATTAGAATTATTTTACTTAGAATTATACATTGCTCGAAGAAATTAGGGGATCACTTTTTTTCAGTAAATTTTTGCTTATTTTTAAACTATTACTTAGCGAATAGTTAACGTAAAAATAAAGATTAAAAAAGGATTATATACGAGGTCTGTTCAAAAAGTATCGCGAATTTTGTGTTTTTTCAAAAATTATTTATTTATTCATGAATATCTATTTTGTCCCCTTCAAAGTAATCCCCATCAGATATTATACACTTGTGCCAACGTTTTTTCCAATCCTCGAAGCA
>NW_017304428.1:297831-300345 GCF_001594115.1 Trachymyrmex septentrionalis | reverse complement strand
ACGTGCAAGCAAAGCAGCTGTCAAAAATTAACTGAACATTCAAAATGGCCGAACTTGTCGGCATAAGTGAGAGACATGAGTACCAACATAACGCCACAAAAAATCGAAAATCGAATATACGTAACCCGCGGAAATTCAAAATTCGCCATACTTTTTGAACAGACCTCGTATATAATACTTTTCTACTTCTTTTTCTTTTTACGTTAGGCCTTTGGCCTATTTACACCTCTCTTATATGTTTATGATGCACACGCTGATCGTTCAAATGTCACAAAAATATGCAATCTACAGTTTTAATACCAGTTCCGAACGGCGGATTTGTCGAGAAGTGTTTCTGTGGGCGAGCATATTTTCAGGAGATTGTCAACTTTTTCCGAGAAGAGACATGAACGTAAATATTTTGGTTCCTACTGGGATCGAACCTACTCTGGCATGATAGACCAGTACGCTATTTGCCATACTACGCTAGCGTTAAATTTCGGTCGTTTGTATCTTGCATTCTTGTTACTTTTCTTTATTTACTATAATATTATATAAAATATACAAAACACACACACACACACACACACACACGCGCGCGCGCGCGCGCACACACGATTACGCGCTGCGCGTTCACAAATGCGACGCAGTTACTCACAAAACTATTAGACTCAACAAAACTCAACGATATTGCGGAGTAATTATTCAGTTTAGCTATCCCATCTCAAAAATCAATAAACTTGGCTTATTCGAGTTTTTGAAACAAAAGAATCTGGAAAAAAAGCATCGCTCTGCCCTGTGAGTCGAGATATTAAGTGTTAAAGTTGATAACTTGAGATTAGGAAATCTGTCTCGGAGACAAAAGGTCTATAATTGTACTATTCCACATGGGTTTCAACTTCCACGCGAAGCGACTCTCATTTCCTCCCCTTCCCTTTGCAAAGTCGTGAATGTAGATAGTGGGGTGTATAGACTAGTGCTTATTGGTTCGGGATGGCGTAGCCGGCGATTTGTATACTCGGCGATTTGTACTTAATTGCATCGGTGTTGCATTAGTTTTTCTAATAAAAAACGCTACTAAACTACAATAATAAAAACAAAACTTTATAATTCATCACATTTTTTTATCACATCTATCGAGTTTATACACATTAAACTTATCTTCTTGCTGATAGCAGCACATAAACACGTCAAAATTACCATATGTAAACTTTAATAAAAACAGAACTTCGTACGTATTTTCATAGCTAATTATAATTATTATTACATCCAGAAGTAAATCACGTGATAGTTTGATTTCTTGCTCGAATACATCATCACTGTTTGTACTTTTTATCATTTCTTTAATAGAAAATGTTTTATAATCGATTGTATTATAAAAAATTAAAGTACTGGAAAGAATACGGGCAGTAAGAGTCAAGCGCAGAAGAAGAGGCTCTTTGCGAACGAACTCAGCGGGAACAGCTCTATCCAACATAGTTGACTCCCTGAATCTTTCTTACCTCAACTCTGATTTCTCTCCTACTTTCTTCTCTTACCCTTCGAGAGCCCCTTCTACATTAAATCTCGTCTTTACTTCTGCGAATCTCTCTGCTCTTTATAACCTCCGCATTAGACAGGATCTTTACGGGAGCGATCACGTCATTGTATTTGTTCATCTTAGAACCTTTGGGCCATCTTCTAAAAATCATCATTAATTAAAACACGCATAAAGAATTTTATAATACTGCGCCTTTCTATCCTATGTAATTTTTAAATAAGAGAAAATTACTCCGCTATGTCAATTTATAGGCGATATTGTGTACTGTTTCTGGAGCGATTTTAATATTAATTTGTTCAATATTATTTTAACGTTAATAACGATATTGATAATCATAGGAAGATGAACAAAGATTTAACATTGAAAAGCATTTAACATCAATATTTAATATTGCAACATCTCAACAACATTCTTTCAACGTTCTGTATTATTTTACGAAGTATTTGAAATTTGTACTATTAAAATATTTTTTAGAGGTGCAGAAATATTATTAGATAATATTATAATCACATAAAATATTAGATAAAAATGTTGAAGTTCAAATCAATATATCAAAATATTTGAATGTTTTGTAACGATGCACTGTACAATACATAATTAGTAATCAGAATACCACTCACCGGTAATACATCTGTAATACTCATAAAAGAAATCTAATATACGAGGTCTGTTCAAAAAGTATCGCGAATTTTGAATTTTCGCGGGTTACGTATATTCGATTTTCGATTTTTTTGTGGCGTTATGTTGATACTCATGTCTCTCACTTATGCCGACAAGTTCGGCCATTTTGAATGTGCAGTTAATTTTTGACAGCTGCTTTGTTTGCACGTGTTTTGCCTCGTCTTCGATTTTTGCCTATTCCAAAAAATGGATCAAAGAATCTGTATCAAATTTTGTGTGAAAAACAAAATTAAGTGCGCGGACGCATTCCGAATGTTGACTGTGGCATATGGTGAAGCTACCTTGGACCGAAGCAACGTTTATCGGTGGTACAA
>NW_017304428.1:296889-297786 GCF_001594115.1 Trachymyrmex septentrionalis | reverse complement strand
CCGAGCATGTCAACAACAGACGAAAACATTGATGAAGTGAAGAAAATACAATAGTATTGGTCAATCGTCGAATCACCGTTAGAACCTGCAAGTTATGCGCAATTTGCGCGAAGCAATCCGCCAGAAACGCCCGGATTTGTGGAAGAACAAAAATTGGCTTTTGCACCATGATAACGCCCCTGCTCACACATCGTTGCTTGTGCGCGAATTTTTGACCAAAAACAACACACTAATGATGCCGCAGCCACCGTATTCCCCAGATCTGGCCCCCTGTGACTTTTTCTTGTTCCCGAAACTGAAGAGGCCCATGAAAGGACGACGCTACGCTACGATTGAGGAGATAAAGACGGCATCGAAGGAGGAGCTGAACAAGATCACAAAAAATAATTTTTTGAAGTGCTTCGAGGATTGGAAAAAACGTTGGCACAAGTGTATAATATCTGATGGGGATTACTTTGAAGGGGACAAAATAGATATTCATGAATAAATAAATAATTTTTGAAAAAACACAAAATTCGCGATACTTTTTGAACAGACCTCGTATACGGGTGACAGCTGTTCCACCGAAGACTTCCGAACCGACTGACTACCGCCGATCGACGTCTCTCCCATTCGTTGTTAATCGTCGGGAATTGCCGAGTTCTCCGGAACAATACGAGCGAGAGCAACAATCCGTATATAAATTGCAAATTGTTAGTAACAATTGCCTTTTTCATTTCTGCTTCCAACCCACTCTAGCTTGTACCGAATCCTGGCAGCCAATCCAGTAGCGCGAAAAAGTGGTAGAGGTGTGCGAAAATTGTAGGTCCTATATGATCTACAATATATACGAACAGCGTATTCACCATAGGCATATGAGAGAAGTCACCACGTTCCAATATGAGCAACAGGATTAAA
>NW_017304428.1:294715-295991 GCF_001594115.1 Trachymyrmex septentrionalis | reverse complement strand
TGCTTTTGTTCGATTGTGAGCAAGCGCGGCACCCACCTTGCGCACAGCCTTCTCATCTCCAAATTTTCAGCCAATATGCGATGTACAGCACTTTTTGAAATGTTTACCATGTCTGCTAGCTCGCGCACTTTCAATCGACGGTCACCCAATACCATTTTGTGGATTTTCTTCACCATTTCTAGAATGGCCATCTCACTTGGTCGACTACTGTGATGTTCGTCTTCGCAGCTCACACGGCCTCGTTTAAACTCTGCCACCCAATATTTTACTGTTGTAAACAAGGAAGGAGCAGACTCCTCCAGAGTAGAATCCAGCTCGGCTTTGATATTGGTTGGGCTAAGACCTTTCAAATGAAAATATTGTATCACATAACGATGACCAATTTTTTCCATCTTTGCAAATTCACCGTCCACTATTGATGGCTGCCAAATAAATACTGAACAACGTAGCGTCTTCAAACTTCATAGTTAAGCTTTAGAAAGTTAGTGCTTTCCCCTACAGTGATTTTTTTTATACAACAACCGCTATCTATACGTCAGGTCAGGTACTTCTGGGATCACTCTCGTATAAGTATGTGTATATATATATATATACACACACACACATACATACACACACGCACACGCACACACGCAGACACAGACACAGACACACAGACACATACACATATGTGTGTGCGTGCGTGCGTGCGTGTGTGTGGACAGAGAGGTGGGGGGAGAGGGAGAGGGGAAGAGAGAGAGAGAGAGAGAGAGAGAGAGAGAGAGAGAGAGATCTATTTATCAATATTACATTTTTTTGTGTAATTTATTGCATCACCTCCCGCACGAACCTTTTTTACGTTTCCAACCGCTTTAACACCCGACTACTTTGTACAAAAGTTAGGTAGTTACAGTTTTTTATTTACATTTGCGAATCATGAGAAAGAGAAATATTTTGAAAATACGTTTCTCTCTCTATCCTGCTCCGATCACTTTGCAAAAACTATAGGCAATGCGAGCTCATACATATAAGGTTTATAATACCAAGCGTCAGTATGAAGAGGCAACTTAACAGTAAATTAATTAATGCCTTTTATGTATGCTTTTTTTTCAAACCGAAGGATGCAAGATTCCCGTCGTAAACCAGTGACTAATAAAAATATTACATTATTGTCTTTATAGTTTTATATCCGTTCGTTTAAATTATACATGCTATACGTTTTTTTTTATTCGTAAAGTTTTATATATATAAGATATATTTAAAAAATAATGATAAATCTTTCGCATAGGAGTAGAAT
>NW_017304428.1:281413-294371 GCF_001594115.1 Trachymyrmex septentrionalis | reverse complement strand
TCGTAAAGTTTTATATATATAAGATATATTTAAAAAATAATGATAAATCTTTCGCATAGGAGTAGAATGGACTAAACTGAGAAGAAAAGTCGTTTACCATTTTGCAATTTTCGCAGTAGTTAACAAGACATTAATTGCTAAAAATTGCTGAAAATTAGTCTTCAATAATTTTTTTCAAATCATTGATTTTCTCAAATCATTTTACTCTATCAATTTTACAGAAAAACTACAAAAGACGAAAATTGTTTATTTTTTTCTCATAGAACTCTACGAATTTTTTCAGAATTTTGTATCAACTTTTTAGCATGTTCTTATTTTTAATAACATGCAATTAAAAAATTCTAAAAAAATTTTTGGAACTATGAAAAGAAAATAAACAATTTTTGTCTCTTGCAGTTTTTCTGTCAAATTGATAGTATTTGAGTAAAAAATTTTTGAAGACCAATTATCGGCAATTTTTAGCAATTAATATCTTGTTAACGATTGCGAAAATTGGAAAATGGTAGAAGACTTTTTTTCTCAGTTTAATCCATTCTGCTCTTATGTGCAGGATTTATCATTATTTTCCAAACACTTTGTGTGCGTGCGTGCGTGCGTGCGCGTGCGTGTGCGCGCGCGCGTGTATATATATATATATAAACATGAAAAGCTAAAAAGGTATAATTATAATGAGAGTTTTATCCTTAGAAATATTTCAATATTTATTTCTGCCAAAATTAAGTTAAATTTTGACAAATTGCAGGAGATTGTAAAAGAGAGAGAAGAAGAGCGAGAAAAGCTGCGGAAAGAATTGCGAAGAAGCAGGGAACGTATGCACGCGCTTGATATTGAGGTACAACGTCGTGAATTTTCGGAATTAATAACTACGACAACTCACACGCAAACGATGCTTGGTTTGTATTCCATTTTCTTTAATTTATAATTTACAAAAAATACGGACTCTAAACGGAACTCTAAACGGTCAAGTTAGATCTTAGTGCTAAAAGAAAGCTCTAGCTTGACCGTTTAGAGCTCTTATTTTCTAAATTTGTGTAGTCACATAACAGTCTTAGAAAACTTATAAGGAAAAGGATCGAACTATCATTCTTCGATTTTAATGAGCTTTTAGTCTGTTATTTTTTAGACAAAAATAAGCGACACATTTTTTTATACGTATCCGTTTTCACTTTTTGAAACACCCATTCGAAAAAAAAAAAATTGTTTTTTTTTTTAAACAAATGTCGAAACTGTAAGATAGAAAAAAATATTTGAAATAAAAGTTGCACAGTTTCAAGAGTACTTTATAATAAAAAAAAGAAAAAAAGAAAAAATTTTTTATTTATTTATTCTTACTACTTAACTTTTTTTTAATTTTGATTTCTTTTTATAATAAAAGAAAGATTATTTTAAGACGAATCAACCATGTGTGACAAAGTTATTTTTCAAAGTATCATTTTGGAGAAATAATTAAAAACACCTTTAAAATGTCCGTACTCCTTTATGCAGTACGTTCTGCTACGCATTTTCGCATGGAAAGTAGAGTTTTCTAAAATTCTGCGTCTAGTCACAGAAATTTTTATCGGGCACGGCTGGACAGCACTTGCGTAATGTCTGAATAAGATAGTGTGGAAATCAAAAGTCATTATGTAATTGTAAGACACAAAGTGTAGAGTACATGTCCCACTTATATGAATTACATTTTATTATTGTTTTACGTATAAATTGAATTAATAAAATCCTATTATTTTATTTAAAGTAAAGGAGGGGAATTGAATTTCAAGAAAATTGAAAGTCAAAATTGACGTAAATAATAGATGATGTAAATAAGCGTTTCGTTTACGTATGATATGCATGATGCATCATTTATCTGTTACCTGTTATTTATGAAATGATACATTATGCACATTGTAATAATGAATGTATCACATATTCATAAAGTTAGTACACATACACGTATATGTAGACATACAGTCAGTGCAAAAAGTATTCATACAGTCGAGAAATTTAGCTTCTAATATCTATACTTGCTTGTTTATGTTAAAACAGAATGTATTCATTGTAGAAAATCAGAATTGGGCATAATTGATTTATAAATATAATTAATCACAATTGTAATTATTTTAATTGCAATTACAATGTAGTTACAACTACGCAGCAATTCCAATTATACTGTAATTGCAATTAAAGTAATTGTTAAGTCGCAATTATATTTAATTCAATTACAGTTATGATTGTAATTGCATACGATTACTTTCATAATTTTTTTGTGTTTTGTTTGCGAGAAGGAGAAAAATCTTTGAGCTCGACCATTCAGGGACGACATAAAGATCATCCCTAGGTAGGTAGGAAGACATCCGGGCGTGCCGGATTCGATATTACATCGTAAAAGATACTACCGTTATCATTTACTTGCTAAAAAAACTTCCTCTTTCTGCAACTTCAACCCGGATAAGGAGGCAAGCGTTCCGGAACCGCTTACTCAGTATTTCTTCAGGACGCTCACCCTATATTCTTTGAGTAGAATTTCCGCGACACTCTCGGAAAAACGTCCAAATTTACATTAGCTAACTAAATTAGATTTTATATACAGACTATATATAAAAATATGTACAAACGACTTAACGCTGAGTCAGAATCGAAACGAGTCCCAAGACGACGCGCGAGGCGACTGGTTTTATTTTCGCGAATTCTCTCTGCTGACTCCTCGCTTCTCATCACGGACTCGCAAAATGAGATGAATTCGCAATTCATTAAGAGAGAGAACCGCGATGGCTTTTATTACATCCAAATAATTCCTGTTGATACGTCCCAAGTCAAAAACTCCTAACAGGGCAGGGCTTCCCTCTCTTTCGCCCATGAGAGACAGAAGAGAAGAGTGTGTTCAACTATATCAACAGTTGCCCTGCAATGTGCGCATATCGGGGATCTAGCTCTATTAATTTTGTAAAGATAGCCTTCAAAGCAGGCCTACGGTCCGTGAGAATCTAGGTGGCCCAGTATGTAAGGCCACCATGGGCTTTCCCTAGCCATTCCTTCAAAATGGGCGTGAGGGCATTACGCACCGCCCTCTCTCTGGCGCATTTTCGGGGGAAGATCGTATGGATATCCCTCCCAGCCGCCGAGCGTCCGCACTCAATCTCCCTTATGAGAGCCTGCGCCCTTGGCGTTATCGTCCCTATTCAGTATCGCGCTTTTCTGTAAATAAGTGCGCCTAAACCAGTCAGCCTGAAATCCAAAATACATTATTCTAGACAGAATGGCCGCCGCCTCATGTGACATTGGTCTTGATTACTTGCAGAGAAAGACGTCTCTAAAGTTGATCAACTTTCTTGCAATGCCGCGGTCGTCCCTCACGTCCTGTGTTCAAATAGGAACACCATAAAAGACCGACAACCTGCGCCTCTACGCTTTTCTCCAGGTCCTCCGATATTACTCGTGATTTTAGTCAAGAAGGCAGTCATTCCTTAAGCCTTCGGTAAAAGGAGGCGAAAGTGCTCTCGAAAGACCCATCTCAAGTTCAGAGTCAGGCCTTAGACCCTGTACTTTAGGTAGACAGGTACTTAGGTAGCCCCCCACAGGGATCATCGTCCTCCCCCTTTCCATTCGAAGGATTGCTTCTAGAACGTCTTCTTCATGAAGGCATCTATCTCAGTCTTTTGGACACCCTCAGCCCCAGACACTCGATAGCCTGGGTCAGGAGTATCGCACCCAGCTCCGTCCGCATACAGGCCTTCTCAAAGGAAGGACTCCTAACTACCAATAAGTATCATCATAACAGATCATGAAGCATCCGATCGGCAAGCACACTATTCCATAAGATCGGCCCAAGTATTGAATCCTGTGGAACTCAATACGTCATAGTCTAGCATACAAAACGATTCTTCTGATCTAGGATAAGACAAACTTCTATTAGGTAGTCCCCCAGGACGCATCGGAAATACTTCTGATTGACGTGATCTTCTGTGTGTTATTAAGGGAGTTCAAACAGCAGAAAACCTCTGACATAATTATGAAACATTTCAGGCAACAAAACTATCATCTCCTCAATCACCGTTTTTTAGGTAGACGTTTTTAGTGTAAAGAGTCTTCGAGAGTCCGTCCGATGAGCTTCGGTCTCTTCGAAATCTTCTTAGAAGGTGCTACTCCCCTTCGACTTATGGTCCCGTTTTTTACCCAGCTTACTAAAGCTCGCGTCATAGTCAGATGAAGTATTTCCTGTATCTAAATATGGAGATGCAGGAGTCTTTATTCACATTCATAGAAGAAGCTTTAAAGGAAGCTTTCTCCATAAGGGAGGGAGATGATGTGGTCTTCCTCCTAATAATTGTGATATTCTGTTCTTTCGGGATCAGGATATTCCCGGTAATTACCGATTTACAGTCTCTACTTGAGCGACGTAGCTCACGGGCTACGCGAACCACGCAAATCATTTGAAACACGGTCAACGGGTTTGAGGCTCAGATGCCCCGAAGGCCCCTCAATCGTCCTATTAACCTCCTCCTTGTCTAAGACGATCGCCGACACACGCTCTAGACCTTTACGTGACGTAGGAGGTGTGTTATACGCACTCCAGTCTTTTAATATAGTATTGTCGGTAGCTTTATCAACTGCGGAGCTCGACTCTAACTCCACGATTCGCTCCTCGTATGAAAATCCCTCAGGAGCGCGGACACTTTCGAGATACTGGTGCGAGGATCCGATCTCCCGTCGTTTCTTTGTTCGAACTATCCATACTGATAAGAAGAGAGCCCGACGATCGCACTATCGGCCAGAGGGCTTGTTGGAACATTCTTGATTCGCCTCTCGCAAGAGCCCGCATTAGCGAACTATCCCCCGACAACGAGGCCTATCATCGAAAGGCCACAACAGAGATCCGCATAAAGGATTTCTAAAAGAAATCACTCATCAATATCATCATCTATAGTACTGTCCATTTTGAGAATTCACGTCTCAACCTCAGGGAGAAAATTGCAAAACTCGCTCCACAGAATGAGATGACCCACGCTGAGGCAGGTAGGTTTGCATTTAATGTCTTTGGTCCATGATCCTGAGAGGGACAAAAAGCGACGGTAGCACTCCCGCATTATCACCGCGTCCCGCCGTGGGACACAGATTAGTAACGGGGAGAATACTCGTACTCACATCGTCACAAACCGCATGTGTTAATAAACATCCACTTAAAGCTAACTTATATTATAGAAATCACAAAACCATAAATAAACATCCAACAATATGGTGTTTTTAAAACGTCCATCCATAGAATATGATGGAGCATAATATAATACTTCAAAACAAAGTCATAAGGATATATGTATACACTATACCATTTACACTACTTATGCTATTTACTAGTGAAACGGAAGGCGCGCGCCACGAGTCGAATCGGTACAGACAGACACTGTATCACTCAGAAACAGAATATGACCCCTCGAAGAGCGAGCCGGCTATCCGAGCACTATCATGAGCCCCTTGTTGATGGACCAGTAGTTTGGGCCCCGGTCCCATCAACATTTAATAGGTACGGACAAGCAGGCAAGTACTTGCTTGGACGACCTCCTGAATTCGTGACGCATCATAAGACCGCACAGTCATCTAAATCCTCATTGATAATACTATTGATACTACTCCCCATGCCTAAAGAGGGAGAAATATTTCTCTGGGAAACATTTTCAATAGTACAGCGAGAAGCATTACATTAGGAGTTAGTAGTTCCAATCAAAACTTATATCTAAAATGTGTCCAAACTTACAAATACAAAACATACACGGGTCAGGTAACACATGACTACTGTGCTATTAAGCATTCACTTAAAACTAATTTTAAATCATAGAGTCCACCAAGAACATAAATAAATTTCTAACAATAAAATAGTGTTCCCAGGAAGTCGATTGTACATAATGAGATACAATAATATGATTCCCCAAAGTAAAGTCACAAAAATATATATGCTATTTACACTATTTACATTGGTGCAGCGGAAGGCACACATGCCACGAGTCGAGTTAGTACGGTCAATCATTGTACCACTCGGAAGCAGAACGTGACTTTTCAAAGAGCGAGCCGCGCTACCGAATGTCCGAGCGTGAGTTACCATGAGCCTTATGTTGATAGGCCAGCAATCCAGGCTCCGATCCCATCAACATTTAGCGGGAAAGCAGGTAAATACCTGCCCGGATAACCCCCCGAGTTTGCAACGCATCATAAAAACCGTCACCTAAGTCCTTAACGAGAAACACTACATTAGGAGATGATAGTTTCAAACCATACCTCCAAAATGTATCCAAACTTAAAAGTACTGGATACAGAATATACAGATCAAATAATTCATAAATCACAAAAACACTCATCCTGAGACACTGCCACGCGCAAATGGCTCCAACTAAGGAGGAGTCCACCGCATGGCCGTTGTTGATTAGTTCACCCACTAGCCATATGTCCCTTAGCCGCTACTAGGAGGAGGACTTTTATAGAGTTCAGCTCCGGGATTTGTGTGCAATCCAATGTCTTTTGCCTAGAGGTTTGCTCTTAACCTAGAGTAAGGGCAGAGATTACGGAGGTTCAGGACCTGCGGGTACGCTTTACCGAAACCGATCATATCCAAATGCGATTTTCCGCATCAGGTATGATCCGACCCCTTGCGGAATTACTTTCACAATTATATTAGGCAAAATTATAAATTGAATATAGAGTTGGACGTAGATCACACAATTTAAATATAATTGATTTAATAATTTAATAAAAATAAGAGTTATGTAATTGTATTTACAGTGGAATCACAATTACTAATTATAATTATTATTTATAGGGTTGGCAAGTAATGCATTACTTGTAATGTCGTTACTTTGTTGATTGTTACCTTGTGATAATTACGATTCGATAATGACATTAAATTTTTTATGACGATAATGGTAACATCAGAATTAGAACAGTCAAACATTATTTGTAACAAGTTGAAAAAGTTGTTTACTAAAAAATTTGTTATTGAAAAAAATAATTCCTAATTTGTAACGCGTTATTGTTACTTGTTACGCGTTACTCATTATTTATTATTTTTTTCAGTAAGTAACGCGCAATAATAACAAATTACTTTTTAAAGTGACTTCTAATTTGAGTATAACCTTAGCATTTAGTTAGTTAGCGTTACCATCATAAAAAAAATTGCAATATCATCAAAAAATTGTTTATTATAAAAAATAACGACAAAGTAACTAAAAGTTTGTCAATCCTGATTATTTATAATCATTGAAGTTTACGAAAAAAGATCTTAAAAATAGGATTTATACAATATTCTATAAAACATTAAGAGGTATATATACCTAAAGATTTTTTTACATATTTGTAAAGTATAATGTCTTAAGAAACAGGGTTTTTGTAGAGTTATAAATCAATCTTGCGAAAAATAGAGAATACACGAAATTATAGACGAGTAGGTTCGAGCGCGTTGAAGACGATAGGTAGGCGCGCATGCGACAGGACAGTTCTGTTAATTAATAGGACTTGAGTCAATAATGTGGTGCAGAAAAAAGGCGATAAATAATAAATTCTAGCTTTATTAACAGAGTTTTTATACATGAGATAAGGGCTTTATAGAAACGGAGCAAGTATGTAGGAAGGCAGTAATAAAAGAATAGGTATAAAACTTAAAGGTTAGTATGCAATGAATCTTCATCATTTGCAAATCAAAAAGAAGTAATTTAAAAAGAAAAAAAAAAATATAATTTATATGAATTATTCTTAGATCTTCAACAAGTTGAAATTCGCGCGCGCAAGTCAAAGAAGGGTTTTTTTAGTTTTTTTTGTAGTCAAAAACGAGCAAAATTTTTTGTGAAAAATCATTATGTTAACTTTAATCAGCTGCCATTTTACTTAAACACAATATTTAAAAAAACCGGTTTCGTCAAGCACAAGATCTATGTTTCAATTTTATAAAACTTGTGCTATTTTGCTTTCAGATGAGTCTTGTACGAGCAGCAATTGTCATTGCAAACCCCGTTTTGTAAAACATGATGTACATGAATAGCTCCATTTTTTTATTATTTTTTAATAAAATTTTAATGGTAAATAAAGAAAAATATGATCAATCATACTTTTTTAACAAACCCGACTTCTCTATCTTTCGCCGATTTTTCACAAAAAATTCGCAAAATTAAGCCTCGTTTTGATGTGTCTAGGTGCACAATGCTCCCTTAATTGCTCTTATTCTAATTACAATTACAGTTAATCAATTAACAAATAATAATTAAATAATTGTAATCTGTTCACAATTGCTTTTTGCAATTACTTCATTTAATTGTTTTCAGCAATTAATAATTACAAAATATAATTACTAATTGAATTAAGAATTACATTGTAATTGTAATTTGTAATTGTTAATAGAATTACAGTTTTGCACAACTCTCTGTATAAAATTATTAATTAATGTTTATTTTCAACAAATAAAATTTATTTTATAATATCCTTGTATGAATTACTTTTTGCACTCACAATGACTGTACATCGTTTGTCAAGCAATAGTATAAAATGCTATCGCTTTGCGAGCCTTCATTTATTAATGGAACATTAATAGAATAGTGCATTTGGAATATGTATTAATAATTTGACCACATGAACGTTCTTTGTACTAGAGTGGCAGGTTTCATCAACTGAAAGTATGTGTTGTCATTATTTATTATTAACATTTATAATTGCATCGAATAACATATAAAATAAGACTTTATAAATCTTAAAACGAAATGTAGAAAACCTTTATGAGCTAATGCAGTAAACGGTGCATTAGTTGTTGTGTAATTGAACAATATATAATTAATATATATAAAAAAATTTTATCGTATACGTCGAGTCGAACGATTTAAATGCGCGTTAAAAATGATACTTTGAAAAATAATTTTATCACATATGATTGAATTCGTCTTAAAATAATCTTTTTTTTTTTATTATAAAAAGAAATCGAAATAAAAAAAGTCAATGCGAATACACAAATGAAAAATTTAAAAAAAAAATTTTTTTTTTTTTATTATAAAATACTCTTGAAATTATGCAACTTTTATTTCAAACATTTTTTTCTATTTCTTACAGTTTCGACGATGTTCGCTTCGAAAGAAAAAAACCGATTTTTTTGGAAGAGGTGTTTGATCCCTGAAAAAGTGAAAACGGTCATGTATAGAAAAATATGTGTCGTTTATTTTTGTCTGGAGAATAACATACTAAAAAAATTAGAGAGAGACAGTTGAGTTCCTTTCTTTGTTAGTATTATTTGCATAAAAGATCTCCAATTAAAACATTTAAAAAATGATTAAACTTTGATAAATTTAGAAGATATACTGATGTAATAAACTATTTTTTGCTGCCCAAATTCATTCTAAGTGGATAAAATCAATTCCTGGAAATTGGCTTATTTTTTATTTTTATTTTATTGTTTAAATAAAAGAAAGTAGAACAGAGTTCTTTATTTTGAATACTCTTTTGAAAAAAAAAAGTTTTATAATCGGAATAATTTCAGATAAATTAACCCTCCGCGAACAAGGTGCAAAATCAACATCACACATACGAGTATGTGTGTATATCTCATATCCCATGCTATACTTTATCATAAATATACTATAATTCAATATGATTGTTACAACGCACCAGTTTTTCCAGTTGCACAAAACCGGCAACATGCGCGCGGTATTTTTTAAGAAGTTGTAGAAATTCATCTTGCTGGTGTATGTCACACCTCACCTAGTTCACGGAGGATTAAATAAGTGTTTTAAACAATAGTTTTATTATTAATTTTATTAAATGAAAAGATATATGACGAGCGTTCTAGCAATTGTGGTATAGTATCATAAAATGTATGTTGTATATTTGATGTTAGCTATATACGTGATGTTATTTGTGCATAATGTATACGTGTAACGTGTCGTTGGATACGAGGTATTGGTAACGAGTAGTCAGTTACTTTATCGTCTAATTCACTCGTTAAGTGGAGAAATTGCATGTTGTCTGAAAAATGTATCTGATAAAGTACATCTTTCGATGATATTTCCTAATCATTGAAGACAACATGTCGATCGACATTGTAAGATAGTTACAGTATGTTGAAGATCATATATCATAAAAAACAAAATGAAAATCGATACATGATTCTAAATGGTAAAATAACTGATGGTGCTCGTTATCAACGTTTTTTGTCCAAGGACACATGACGTCATATGCATATTGTTAAGTATATACGGTCTTTGAATATGATTGTTGGGTATCCAATGAGGCACACAATTATGCTGAAAAATAGAAGTCTTTATTATACTGGATATTTCATAAATACATGTCAATATTTTAGGAGGTAAATCTATACACTAAAATAAGTAAAAAAACGTCATATGAATATACATATATCTTATATATCTTAGATTTCAAATTATGGATGATTAAGGAAAATGTTCGAAATGCCCGCCTTATGCGTCGACATATTGTACAACTTAGCACGTCTCGACATTACCTAATGTTTACAAACAATATCCATCAAGACAAATCGGATAGAATTTCAGGCAGTTCTGGCTATCAGATAAAACTTGTGGTTTATGCACGATGGTGCGTCTCCTCATTTCCACCTTGAAGTGAGAATATTCCTAAACAACGCCTTCGCAAACCGATGGATAGGGCGAGGCGGACCCATCCCATAGCCATCACTATCTCCTGATCTTGATCCATTAGATTTTTATTTTTGAGGTCATTTAAAATTTATTGTGTATTCAACGCCAGTAGATAATGCGGATAATCTGCGAGAAAAGATATGAAATAGATTCAAGACTATTCGAAGAGTACCTGATATTTTTAAACGAGTGCTGAACTCAATGCTAAGGCGTTTAGTAGACACACAATGTGACACACAAGACGGATATTTCGAACATTTTCTTAATCATCCATAATTTGAAAACCGAGATATGTAGGACATATATGATGTTTTTTATTTTAGAATATAGATTTATCTCCTAAAGTATTAACATACATTTATGAAACATCTTGTATTTACTTCTAAGATTTCACATTAAATATTTACTTTCCGCGAAAACAACTCAAATAAAATAGAGATCAAAGACTCGGACCGAAATGAAATTTTGGTCCAGTTATACGGTCAGAGGCTGTATCCAATTTTTTATTTTAGTACGGTTCCAGTTTTTTTACCGATTATGGTTTCGATCTTTTCGGTTTTTTTTCGGTTTTGGACCAAAAAAGTCCGAAATTCAAGCGGTTTTAGATCTTTTCGATAACAGCGACCGTAACCGTTTGGATTTTAGTTTTTTTTTCTGATTACGATTACAAATATACGATTACATATATGTTTATTGAATAAAAAGTTTATTTAAATAAAAATAACAATTTTTAAAAGAAATATAAAATAAGAGATTATGTAAACACTGTAGACAGATAATTTCTTTCCTTTCTTTACTGCAATTCCACTTTTATCTACTACAATCAACATCAACTACGTCAATAATTTACAATGTTGCCAATGGTTTTTCAACCGTTTAGAGCTTGTTAATAATTTTCTATGTGTTAATTAAATAGTTATAATGATGTTCCGAAGCCGTGTTTACAACACGTGGGAAAGATTTTCTTCTAGAATAATTAGTTATTCGTATTTAGAATGAGAGAATCTTGTATATTTGAACTTTCTTGGTTATACAATATAAGAGAAAGGATTGTCCGTAAAGCGTGATAACGAAGAAGAAAAAGAGTAAAACTTCTCTACCTTCGTACGCGAAAAAAAGTTACCAACTTAAATTTTACGAAACTAAACTAGTAAATTTTGTGAACCAATCAAATGTTTAGTTAGATATTTTACATCTTTTAACACTTCTCTTTAATACCAGCTAAATCTTTTTAAATGTAAATTGAATATACATATATATGGGGTGTTATCTGTTAAATCGGTCACTCCCCTGCCCATTTAAATTTTTGAGATAAAATTCTTTAAAAAGGGCTTAAAATTTTCTTTGAAATGTTTATTTTTCGATGTCGTATGGCGTTTTTGAAAATTCAAAATGGCGGACCCAAAATGGAATGAAAAAATAAATTGGAAAAATTAATGATATCGTGAATAAACGTACACGATGTGATATAGAGGTCTTATCTGTGTGAGTGTATGCGTGCGCGCGCGCGCGTGTTAAAACGAATTATGTTGAAATCAATTCTTCTTCAATATGATATCCAGTGGTTATCAAGACATTTGCCCGAGCTGCGCAATCTGTTCCGCAAATTCTTAAGAATCATGGATTTATAATTGCGGGCGAAAATAAAGTATTAATCAAAAGATATTCTAATGATATAAATGGAACGCTATGATAGTTACGGGGAAGAAAGTAAAGGATAAAACATTAAAAAATAAATTCTATGGTACATTCATCCACATAGATACGTGTTCGCGCACACTCACAAACGTGTGTGCACACGCACGTGAGAAGCAAGGGGATTTACGTAAATCAAGCACCCCAAACGTGAGAGGCAAGGGGACTCTTATAAGGTAATATGAAGTTTCAACACTTTTTAAATTATCATATTATTATACTGTAGAAATTCTAAATTGTTTTTTTACGCACAATAATACTCTTACCGTAGATTTTTTGCGATGTACTTTCTCGGGAAGAGAATGAATTATAATTTGAAATTTTGTATGCAAGTGTCTTGATAATCACTGAAAGAAGGATTGATTTCAACGTAATTCGTTTTGACACGCGCGCGCGCACACACGCACGCACGCACACGGATAAGACTTCTACATTACATCGTGCACATTTATTCACGATATCATTAATTTTTCCAATTTCTTTTTTCATTTCAGTCGCCACTTTGGGTCCGCCATTTTGAATTTTTAAAAACGCCATACAGCATCGAAAAATAAACATTTTAAGGATTTCAAGCAAATTTTAAGCCCTTTTAAAATATTTTATCTCAAAAATTGAAATGGGGCAGGAGGAGCCGATTTAACAGAGAATGC
>NW_017304428.1:280436-281313 GCF_001594115.1 Trachymyrmex septentrionalis | reverse complement strand
TATATATATATATATATATATTAAATAACTTGTAATTTATTAAGAAAAAAGAATTAATATTTTAATTTTAAACTCTCTTAATTTATTGAGCGTTACTTTAGATAAAACTTTTGTCAATATGACAGCTCGATTTATGCCAAAATTATAACATCAATGTTATAACGGCGTAAATCGAGCCGTGTAAACATAGTCTATATCTGATTTCTTATAGAAATATTTTATGCTCTAATAACATACTTCTGTGCTAACTCTTTTACAAAATTATATTTTACATTTGTGTGCTTTAGTCTCTGTTCCTATTTGTTAACAAATGAATGCAGGATTGATTATCTTCAAATACAGGTTTCGTGTCCTACTTCTATTGCTGCAGTGGCAAGAGCCACGTACTCAGCCTCTATAGATGACAAGCCACTGTTGCCTGCTTCCTTGTCCTCGGCCTGCGTCCTCGTCCGGTATATTGAAGCTACAAATACTTTTGATTAAAAAATCAGTTGTTGATTTTCTATCAAGATTGCTAGTCCAATCGGTATCTGCATAAGTTGCTAATCCAAGATCCTGGTTCAATGAAAGATGAATATATATATCAGTTGTTACTCTCAAATATCGAAGAATGCACTTCAATCCTCGCCAGTGCTCTTTCGTAGATTTTTCTTGAAACTAACTATAATAATTAACTGATATCTAGTCGTGATTACTTTAAGCCATATAAGGTTTTATTTAATTTGTATACCTTTGAAATACCATCGTTGCATCCATCTGGTTGCTTCATAAATATTTCCTTGAGCTGTCCATATAAAAATGCGTTTTGCACATCCAGTTGTTCATTAAACAATCTTCAATAATTTGTAACTGATAAAATCCATATAGTAATCATTCT
>NW_017304428.1:278977-280336 GCF_001594115.1 Trachymyrmex septentrionalis | reverse complement strand
CTGGGGGGGGGGGGTGCGTACGTTTTTATATAGTCAAGACTCTTCTCTGTAAGCATTTCTTCACAATAAGTCTTGCTTTATAACGAACTTTTCGAGAATTGTTCTATTTGATTCGTACTACCCTTTTATTATCGCTCTTTTTCCATCTGGCAAATCCATTAATGTTCAAGTTTTATTTACACGTATTACTTGTAATTCTTTTTCAACCGTTTTATACCAGTTTTCTTTGTCGCTTCTTGGTGTCATTAAGCTCCGAGGTACATCTATATAATTCTCTGCTATTACACAGTAATAGGTAGGATAAGTACGTAGGTGATTTTGTTTTTCGCTTGCTTCTTTGTAATCCATCTTCATGTTCAAATTCTGCAGATTCATATTCAGTTCCGTTTGGCCAATCCCTTTCACCTTTTTCTTCATCTTAATATCCTTCACTATTAGATACATCGTAGTCTTGTAGATCCTCCGAGTCTTTGTTATCTTCTGAGTTCTTGTTTCAGTAAGGGATGGCAGAGAATGAGACGTAACGAGATATAACGAAACATAGTCGTGGCTTAGAATAAGACAAAGAAATAGTAGATGTCGAAATCGTGATTGGTTGGGAAAGAGCTTCGGTTTCCGGTATTAAAACATTTTTTTTATTTTTAAAACAATATAAACTTTTTTAAATAATTATAATATCGCTTACTTAATTTTGATATTTGTTAAATCTTTTTAATATTCGTTAAACAATGTTTTATAAATAATTTTTGTTTTTAAATAATTTGTGAATGTTTTAAACAATTTCAAATTTTTAAAACAAATTGATGTATTCTAAACAATTTTTAACTAATTAATTAAATTAAATGCAAAATATAATGAGAAACACGCTTTGACATGATGCAAGTCATGTCTCGTTTTCAGTTTCGGTTGTGTCGATCCTGACCGCGCGAATTCTACGTGCGCCCATTCGTCTTCGCCTCAATATCTCACTCAAATTTTACTCGTCGAATCGCTTTTTGATACAGAATTTTTCGTCTTAGAATTTCATGGAGAAAACGTTGATAACTAACGATATGCAAGTTCTGAGACATCCTGTATAGAGGAAAGGCCTATTATGAGATACCGAGTTCATTTTGGGTAAATGTTAGAAATATATAGGTATAATTTGAAAAAATAATAGGTCATTTTAAGGAAAATTAATAGGGAATTTAATAAGGTGTAAGATAATGTTATTTAAAATTTAATTTAAATTTTTGTTTTTAATTAAAGAAACGTAAAAAGCGAGCAATAGATAGCGTTTATTAGTTTAGCAGAAACATTGCTATTGGTTCCACCAAGAATTTATTCTTATTGGATTGAAAACTATTTAGTGAAAAATTC
>NW_017304428.1:274274-278877 GCF_001594115.1 Trachymyrmex septentrionalis | reverse complement strand
GCGTTTCTGCTAACTAATAATGATACAATATATACACGCACGCACGCACGCACGCACGCACAGAGGGTGTCCCACGTAACTGTGATTACGATTTTTCCGATGATCTTATAAAAATTATTTTGAATAAAAGTTGATCAGTTTTTAATCGGCTACAAATTGCA
Source organism: Trachymyrmex septentrionalis (assembly GCF_001594115.1). Lineage (NCBI taxonomy): Eukaryota > Metazoa > Arthropoda > Insecta > Hymenoptera > Formicidae > Trachymyrmex > Trachymyrmex septentrionalis. The sequence continues at coordinate 278,716 of NW_017304428.1, read as the reverse complement.
ATAATTAAAAAATTTGCAAAATATTCTTTTTGAAGAAAAAAGTCAAAGTCCCTAATTTTTTTAAATGGCACTACGTATTTTTTACATAATATTGTAACTAAATAACTCAAATGAGTTCAATGACCTACTATACTATGACCTTGAGATGACCTTAAAGTTAGACATGTAAGAGTAATGAACGGATATTAATAAGTAGTAATAATATATATAAGCTATATAAATAGAGAAATATAAAAATTTTTTTTAAATTGTAAAATTTTTTAAATTTAAAATTAAGGAGATGCTGGAGTGGCTAAATTGTCGAGACTTCGAGATTGATATAAATCTTCGATTTACTGAATGGAATCAAAAATCCTTTTACAGGATCAAAGTAAATCAAAATTCCGTAGTGCTGCAATAGACTTTACTAAAATCGAAAAAAAGTTAAAAACTTACAATTTTTTTCAACTCGTAGAGCTGTCGTAGATGTTTCCTTAATACAAAAGTTTTATAGCTCAGATGGAAGTGCATAGTACAGCACTAACAACAAGTGTGTTACGTGCATAAACAATATTGAATTTATGAAACTAAGATCAAAAACTTAAAAAGAATGATTTATATCGATCTGCAAATGACGTGTAATGCTGAGCGAAGACTCAATATAGGAATAGTAAACTCAGCAATAATTATATTTAGCAGTAGGTGTTTGATCTTGCAAGAGGCGTTGCAATATATTAGATAAGGATAGATGAATGCGTTTGAATGAGACATAACGACATATCATAAATACACGAAATGAATAGAAGATGTCACTATTATCGAATTTGGAATTAAAAAAAGTTTGCACTAGTGACCTCGAAGTTCGGCCGTCATTCCAGCATCCCCTTAAAGATGTATAAAAATTATAGTGTGACTGTTACGAAGTTTAATACTGACTGATATAGTTCAGCCTATAATTTTGGGTTGGCGGAAAAGTTTTGCGGATTTTTAAAACTTAAACAAAAAAATCGCCTTTTATAATAATTTATTTAATGTATTGATCGTCTTGATCTACAATTTATTGCCAACGCTTCAGTAGATCCTTAATGCCGCGTAAAACCATTGGGATTTGTAGGCGAAAAAATCAGCTAGGTGATTTCGGACGGCCTCCATAAGTCGAATTGTTGACTGTTCGACTTATGGAGGCCATCCGACTCAAGACTGCTTTGCAGCAAGCAAAACAAGTGGAATCGGAGGGTACAAAGTTTGGCGAATATGATGGGTGCTGCATCATTTTCCAGTCAAAACTCTGCATTTTTTCTTCGTGATAAAAGAAGTGGTCAATCGTTATTATGATGGAAGACCACACCCTTCCTATTCGATAATTCTGGCCACTTTTCTTGCACTGCTTTGCGCAATTTGTCAAGCTGGACGTAGTACTTCTTCGAATCTATTGTTTGGCCCTGCGGGAGCAGCTTGAGGAATAGCACTCCTTTGTAGTCCCACCAAATATTGAGCATTATCTTCTGCGGATGCAAATCAAGTTTCGCCGCCGTTTTTGAAAACTCGTCTGATCGTACCACGTCTTCTGCCGCTTGATGATGTTGTAGACAATCCATTTCTCGTCTCCAGTGATGATCTGTTTTAGAAATAGGTCTAGAGAATTTTCTTTTTAGGAGAGACTCACACAAAAATTTGGTGCATGATGTTCTTTTCGGTCAGTTTGTACTCATACACGGTCTTTTTCATCATGCCAAGCTTTTTCAATCGATCCACAACGGAATATGATGAATGTCGAGGCACTCTGCAATCTCTTAAGTCATTAAATGTCGATCACTCTTCACTGCAGCCAGGAGGTTGGTCGTCGTAAGCAGCATTTAGTCATCCAGAGCGTGGTACATCTTGGAGGTTAATACTCCGGAATGGAAGCGAGCAAAATATGTTTCGCATATATCCGCGCTTAAGGCCGAGGCATTATACGAGGTCTGTTCAAAAAGTATCGCGAATTTTGTGTTTTTTCAAAAATTATTTATTTATTCATGAATATCTATTTTGTCCTCTTCAAAGTAATCCCCATCAGATATTATACACTTGTGCCAACGTTTTTTCCAATCCTCGAAGCACTTCAAAAAATTATTTTTTGTGATCTTGTTCAGCTCCTCCTTCGATGCCGTCTTTATCTCCTCAATCGTAGCGTAGCGTCGTCCTTTCATGGGCCTCTTCAGTTTCGGGAACAAGAAAAAGTCACAGGGGGCCAGATCTGGGGAATACGGTGGCTGCGGCATCATTAGTGTGTTGTTTTTGGTCAAAAATTCGCGCACAAGCAACGATGTGTGAGCAGGGGCGTTATCATGGTGCAAAAGCCAATTTTTGTTCTTCCACAAATCCGGGCGTTTCTGGCGGATTGCTTCGCGCAAATTGCGCATAACTTGCAGGTAATATTCCTTATTGACCGTTCTAATTGGCCAATACTATTTTCTTCACTTCATCAATGTTTTCGTCTGTTGTTGACGTGCTCGGGCGTCCGGCACGCTCTTCGTCGTTCACATCTTCTCGGCCCTCTGAGAACATTTTGTACCACCGATAAACGTTGCTTCGGTCCAAGGTAGCTTCACCATATGCCACAGTCAACATTCGGAATGCGTCCGCGCACTTAATTTTGTTTTTCACACAAAATTTGATACAGATTCTTTGATCCATTTTTTGGAATAGGCAAAAATCGAAGACGAGCCAAAACACGTGCAAGCAAAGCAGCTGTCAAAAATTAACTGAACATTCAAAATGGCCGAACTTGTCGGCATAAGTGAGAGACATGAGTACCAACATAACGCCACAAAAAATCGAAAATCGAATATACGTAACCCGCGGAAATTCAAAATTCGCGATACTTTTTGAACAGACCTCGTACATGGCGCATATTTTACGCTTAGCGTCTGCCGCTTTATGACTTTTACAGAATAAAAACAGCACAATATATCGAAAATGCAATTTTTGCTCTTCTATTTTACTTGTATGCCATACACGCAAAACACGTCCGATCAAAACAAATACTTCTGTCAAATGTCAAGCGTAGTGTTACTTGTCAAAAAATGTGCGACAGACTGGCATTTGAATAATACATGATATCTATTATATTTTCTAACACTAGTCATCTATTAAAATATTCGCAGAACTTTTTGTCCAACCTAATACATAAGCTTACTGTTGCAATGTTATATCTTATTTATAATCAGTATATATGTTTTGTGAAGACTTTCTGTATCTATTTTTTAAGACTATTTTTTAAGACTAGTTTTTTTATATTTAACAATTCATAAATTAGATGTTTGTTATAACAAGATTCCTCATTAAGAATTATGATATTTTCCCAATCAAAGGCATGTCTAAATTGCAATCTGTGTTTCGTTACCACAGAGCGGGCAGACGTATTCCAATGAATTTGGTTGCGATGTTCAGCAATTTTGGTTTTTGTCTGTCCGTTTGTTTCATGTATGTTGCTCACGTATGTTACCACATATGTTACCAAATTTATATCTTATTAATTAAGAATGTATATATTTTAAACGATTTATATTACATACGTTAATTGTTTAAATTTGATGTCCTTCTCTATTATATGCCCTTCTATTTTCTTTATATTTTATCATATTTATTTATATATGTGTACTTATATGCATTTATGTAATATATAATTTTATATAAAGATTTATAAAAAATGTATAAACAGAAACAGCAAAGCAAACTTGTGAATAATAACCCTGGTGAAAATTTTTCTTATAATTTTTATACGAATTATAACATTTTTCAGAAATACTCGAAAATATTTCGAAAGTTTACATCTTCTTTCAGAATTATTCATACAAGTGAATTCTGAAATATTCTGAAATTTCTCATCCCATAATTTTTGAAAAATATTTTTAAATTATTTAGATTAAATAACATTTCATTAGAAATTACACTTACAAAAAAATCTTAGAAATTTTACAATATTTCATAATTAACATATAATATATAAAAAATTCTGAGAACAGATATACATTTTCTAAGAAGTGTTCCAATTCATATAAAAAATAAAGTCATAAAATTATATAGAAATTCTGAAAAATTACACGAAAAATTTTGAGAAAAATTTTCACTAGGGAAGACAAAAACGAAAACTGAATCAACAAGTCACAGAAATTGATTTTATCCCTCTAGGATGACAGAATTTGGACATGATGTTGGCTACATATTATGTGTATGACATGTATTGAAATTAATATTTTTTTTTTACTACTGTGAAGCTGCAAAAAATTTATTTTTATTTTGGCGCGTGTGCATGCAGAATTCACTTTTCTCCGTCTTTCGGATTACGTGTATTTCTTTTTTATTTATTTATGTTTTACGATTTATCTCCATTTTATTGTATCTGAGTTCTGTTTTTACGGAGAGTAAACATCCAATGTAAAGTCATTTATATTTGAGGTTTTATATATATATATATA
>NW_017304428.1:273938-274242 GCF_001594115.1 Trachymyrmex septentrionalis | reverse complement strand
CACACACACACACACACACACACACACACAGGGTATCCTGCGAGACTTCTCCAATCGCCCACAGGAAGGTAGATGTGATCGAAATAAACATAAAAGTCCTTTACCGTTTAGCGATATTCGTAATAATAATCGAGATAATATTTGCAAATGTACTAACCAGAACGCGCCGATAGAAACGCTCCGGACGCTCAAGGTATAGCCCGGCCGACTTTTTTAAACATAGGATTCCTCTATCTCTCCAACGCGCTGCTGGCGCAGCCTATGTTTGAAAAAGTGGGCCGGACTATAGCTCTAGCGGCCGGAG
>NW_017304428.1:271576-273865 GCF_001594115.1 Trachymyrmex septentrionalis | reverse complement strand
AAGACGACTGCTATTATTCAGTAAAAAAAATAGCTTATTATATAGGAAATTGTATTAGTGCGAAAGTTTCATAATTAAACAAATTTTTAAATTGGGAATCATCTCTTGATATACATATTTAAGTTATTATGTGTAAAGAAATAATATATAATATTGTTTTTATAGATGATCTTGTGCGCCAAGACAATAGCAGCAATGACTTCACTCATCATGATGTAAGAGAGATCTTCTAATTTATACATATATATATATGTATACATGTTGTAAGGATTGGATATTATTGTTAATAAATTAAATATTTTAATGTATTTATTAATTGTTTTATAAGGAGAATAGTGTAGTATATGTTTATAAACGTACCGTATGAATTATCTGTAAATGATTGAAAGAATATCTTAGTTGATAAATTCTTTGATTAATTGAAAAATTTCTGATAAATTGGAATTGATTTTTTAAATCAAATATATCAAAGGAAGTTATTATTTATTGCGATATTAATTGTACATATTATTATACGTACACAGAGTGTTCCTTAAATAGCCGACACTAATCATAATCAATAGCTCTATTCCTGATTTAAAATTGAATCGAAAAGTCCTCTACCATTTTGCAATTTTCGCAATGATTGTGGAAATATTAATTTCTAAAGATTGCTGAATTACATATGTTATTCCTGATTAAAAATTGAATTAAAAAGTCCTATAACATTTTGCAACTTTTATAATAGTTCATAGTTAGGTAGCCGTATACGTGTTTATGCGGCAATTTTAAAAAATTAATATTTCGTCGTTGCGAAAATTGCAAAATTGTAGAGGACTTTTCGGCTCAATTTTTAATCAGGAATAGGACTACATGATTAGTGTCCGCAATTTAAAAAACACTCTGTATACATATAGTTAAAAGGATGCTGGAGTAACAGAATTATCGACACATTATAGATATATGAATTTCTAAATTGACTGAACGGAATCAAAAATTGTTTTACAAGATTAAATTAGATGTAAAATTAGAAAGTGTGGCAAATGACTTTTTACTAAAAATGAAAAAAAAAGTTGAAAATTTGTCAATTCGTAGACCTATCATGTAACATAGATGTTTTCTTAATATAAAAGTTCTAACCTAGTAAAAATTTTACAAATGGATGGAATATGCATTTTATATATATAGGATATATCATTTTAATTGACGCATTAAAATATCTCTTGAACAGTGAATTTTACAGAAAAATGTTTCAGACAAAAGTTATATGGTTTGGAAGGGGACATAAGATGGTGGAAGGCTACTGGTTTGGCCTTGGAAAGTTGTTTTTTCTTTCTGAAGAAGGTCACGTAAATATCATCAATTTCTTAAATGGAATTCCATATATTTCATTACATATTCTTGTAGGAGCTTACCTCGAGAGCTTTCCAAGACACTATAGTAAAATTAAAAATAAATAAAAACGAATAAAAGGCGAAATAAGAGTTAGCGCATTAAATAGAACACATATAATAAAAGACATTAATCAGAGATACAGAAAAGTGAACAATGAAGACACGACGTATATTAATATATAATATTATAATTGGAGAAAAAGTACCATTACAAGTTTCGGCTGCCGAATTGAGCCCTCTTCAGATGTTAACAAAAGTGAATAGAATAAAAAATAGTAAAAAAAAAATAAATAATACTTGTCGCAACATTGATAGAACGCGAAAATGTGCAGTTGTCGGTTGAGTCTAGACGTAGAGCACGACATTATTCTTACGATTGAGCAGTCAAAGTGATGTCAAGTCTCATAGCCAAGTTCTAGTTGATAAAAAAGGAAAAAGGAAAAGAACTCTTATGAAAAAGTAAACTTAAATAACTTGACAACCGCAATTGAGATAAAAAGTGAACACTCACCAACAAACATGAGTAAGCCAATAAGAACTAGTGTATCTGTATAAGTATAAAAAGTATAAACGCATCCCGACGAATGGACTGCAAATGTAAGAGCCGAACATCTCGTATCGCACACAACCGCTCGCTGAAACGGAATGCCACGCACTGAGACAGGAGACGGGCCGTCAGTATCAAAATGTAAACTTTGTTTACAATGGGCAATCGTAAGAATAATGTCGTGCTCTACGTCTAGATTCAACCAAACTGCACATTTTCGCGTTCTATGAATGTTGCGACAAGTATTATTTATTTTTTTTTTACTATTTTTTATTCTATTCACTTTTGTTAACATCTGAAGAGGGCTCAATCCGGCAGCCGAAACTTGTAATGATACTTTTTCTCCAATTATTATATATTAATATACGC
>NW_017304428.1:264206-271476 GCF_001594115.1 Trachymyrmex septentrionalis | reverse complement strand
GTGCTCTATCACGACCCATATTTCTTTTCAAAATTCGTACAGTTTCGGCGACACAGCACTGACTTTGAAAATAAGTTTTTAAAATTTCAAAACGCTCTTCAAGAGAAAACATGTTGTTTCGTGCCGCGGACGGTATGACTAATAAACTGTCAAAATTTCGGGTCTGTAGCTCGTTTGGTGTTGCCATACGACGAAATTCAAAAACGTACCAATAGATGGCCCACCCTTTATTATATGTGTTCTATTTAATGCGCTGACTCTTATTTCGCCCTTTATTTGTTTTTATTTATGTTACATACGAAGAGTCTTTATACCATTGTTATTTATAGTAAAATTATTTTTTATTAAATACTTTTCGAGTTATAAGGTTTAAATGTTACACTACCGTCGACATTAGGAAGGTGTCCAACCGACTAAAACCTCTTGAATGTTGTTCAAGATCATGTCTTGAATAACATTCATTAAGATCAAGATTATTGGAGGTTGTTTCTCTTTTCATTTTTACATAAAAATAAAATAATTTTTAATAATAATTTTTAGTGCAAAAAAGGAAAATAAGAGAAACAATGTACAATGAGCTTAATCTTAACAAATATTATTCAGGACATAATTCTGAACAACATTCAAGAGGTTTTAGCCGTGTCGGTTGGACACTGTTATATCTCGGTTTGTACGAGAAGGGTGCGCGATAAAAGATTCAAGTACTCACACTCCATTCACTGATGCTTTACTTTTCTCTCATTACAAAAGATTGGGCCACGAGCAGAAAAAGACCCCCGCCATGAGGCGAGCACGCTCCTCTGTGCTGTTCCCTTTCCGATTGCGCTTGCGCCGTCTCGTGACGTCACTCGCGTACATGTAAATGCTCGCGGGTGTATCGGCGCGGCAATATTCGGTCTATATAAATGTACGAACGCACCTAACAGACACCTTGTATAATGCTTAATGCCGGCGGTGCTGTAACTTGTAAGCCTTATAATTCGAAAAATACTTAATAAAAATGAACTTAATTATAATGTTTTGGAAAGCTCTCGAGGTAAGCTACAAGAATATGCAATGAAATATATAGGATTCCATTTAAGAAATTGATGATGATTTTTCCGTGATTTTGAAACAATTTTCCAAGGTCAAACCAGTAGCACCATCTTATATCCCCTTCCAAACTAGATAACTTTTGTCTGAAACATTTTTCTTTAAAATTTACTGTTCGAGAGATATTTTAATGCGACAATTAAAATATCTACGAGATCCTGTATGTATATATAGGTCCTGAAAGATTTTGCCAATTGCTTTTGTGTAGATAGAGTGGACTACACTGAATCGAAAAGTTCTCTACCATTTCGCCAATAGTTCAAATTTCAGTTTCATAATCTCTAAAAGCCCCGTAAATTATGCAAGTTTCTTGTTGAACCGGTTTAAGTAAAGTGCTTTTATTTACATTTGGATTATACATTTTTTGTATTCGCCGATAACGCCATGAAGTTTACAAAAATAGTTGTGATAGTTATCAGCTGTCAAAAGACTTTAAAAATTTTATTTAAAACAATATTCAAATTTCAAGGCCCACATATTGAACGAAAAATTCGACCGATGCTGTAATTCTTAATCAATTTTAAAGTTTTTTTTATTTGCTCGATATTAAATGAGCTATAAGCTCATTCTGCGTAAATTTTGATTATAGTTCAATGAATATTCATTATATCGTGTAATTTTGATTTCTTCTGCTTCATTAGATTGGGAATGTTTACTTTGGACCGTGGCTTTTAGCTCATTCAGTTTCGAGCATATTAAAAAAAAAAACTTTAAAATTGGTTAAGAATTAGAGCGTTGGTCGAATTTTGTCCACAAAGATGTTTTGCCGTCTATCCATGCTCCGGTGGTTCGGGTTAAAATTGTTGAAAGAATCATTTCCTAATTTTCGCAATCGAGATATTAATTTCTAAAGCGTCAAATATCCGCCATCGCAATTGCTTGGCGTGCTGAGTGGGGACTGCCTGGCTGTCAATCGCCCCGCTGCGCACGCCGCCGTGAGCCTCCATGTCATGACTTAACCGGCGCGCTTGCCAAGCTATTCCCACTCCCCACGATTTGCGTGCCGAGCTATCAATGGGCGTACACTTTAACATTAGTAGGCCGAACGGGCCTACTTAGCCGCTTATTATTCGGCTATCTTTAACGATCAGTATCTCGTTAACTATTGCGAGCATTGCAAAATGGTAGAGACTTTTTGACTCAGATTAATTCGCTCTATCTACACAATAGTGATTAGCAAAAACTTTCGGGACACCCTGTATATACAGAATGTTTGGAAATTAGTGATAAGTTTTTCGTACAGGGGCAGAATAATCTAAACTGAGAAGAAAAGTCCTCTACCATTTTTTTGTCACAATGGTTAACGAATTATTGAATGACTTATGAAAATATCCGAATTCGTTCAATATATATACAATATATAGGGTGAACCAGAGTCGTTGAATCAGCTTTTTACTCTATGAGAAAATTATTAACTGCGAGCACGTTATAATCAATTAGGTATGAAGTCGATAATTTTCTGATAGGGTAAAAAGTTGGTTCAATGACTTTGATTCATCCGTATATACAGGGTGTTAGGAAATTAATGCTAAGTCTTTTGCACAGAGGAAGAATGGACTAACTGAGAAGAAAAGTCCTCTACCATTTTACAATTATCGCAATGATTAACTTATGAAAATAGCTAAATTCGTCCAGTCCACCGCCAAATGCAAGCGTGCGACAGGATAGTTCCCGCCCCATATGGCAAGGCGCGCATCCACCGTCGCTAGGTACGTTATTTATAAGTGGCAATTGCCGTCGCTAGAAATTACGTGTCTAGCGACGGCGAACGTGCGCCTCACCGCACTAGGTGGTTCTATCCTGTCGCGCGCTTGTATTTAGCGGTGGGCGAATTTGGTTATCTTTATAAGTTAATAACTCGTTAACCATTGCGACATTGTAAAATGGCAGAGGACTTTTCTTTCCAATTTTGTCCATTCTGCTCCTGTGCGAAAGACTTATTATTAATTTCTAAACACCCTGTATATGTATATACAAGGTGGTTCCAAATTTTGGCCCCATCCGTCTTGAGTAGGTAGAGCGGACTAAACTAAGTCGAAAAATCCTCTACCATTTTGCAATGCTCGCAATAATTAACGAGATATTAACGTTTAAAGATAACCGAATACGCGCGTCTGCTCAACCTATTATTGCCAAAGGTACGCCCCACCGATCGCGAGCCGACAGGAGCGGGGATGGCTTAGCAGGCGCGCTGCGTTCGAACTTAGAGGCTCGCACCACTGTGAGGCGCTTGCTCCACTCCGCGCGCACTGTGCGATCAGTGAACCGTAGCTTTGGCAATAGTAGATCGGACACGCGTATTCGGCTATCTTTAAACGTTAAATCTTATCTCGTTAACTATTGCAAGCATTGCAAAATGGTAAAGGATTTTTCGACTTAGTTTAGTTCGCTCTATCTGCTTAGGACAGGTGGGGCCAAAATTTGGAGCCACCCTGTATATATATATATATATATATAGATTGTGTGTGTGCGTGCGTGTGTGCGCGCGCGCGCGTGTGTGTGTGTGTGTGTGTGTGTGTGTGTATCATTCCAAATTACTAGTTTAGTATCCGTTTCTTTCCCTTGCAATTACGGATAGAAACAGGTGAAAGGTAAAAATTTTATTATAGACAATTCATATTCTATCCATTTCTAATTTTTACTTCACATTTGCTTCTATCCATAATTGAAAGAAACACATAGTAAACCAGTTAAACAGAGTTTGTGAAATAACAAGTTTTCGTATGACCTTTTATAGGATTCCGTGATATTTTCTTTTTATATGAACCGTGTTCCTCTCGTGGCAACGTCACGCGCAACAGCTGAATTTCTTATTAAGATGTAATCTACTGTATTTAAGCTATGTTTGGATTCTCACCGAGTGCCACCCAGGTATCACTTCTTGCTACTTTACTGAACGTTAAACAAAGATGATTCGGAGAGCACTCGGGTAGAAATCCGATATGTTTCTAATGGACATCTATCAGCGTATCAGCATCTATAATCTTTTTTTGCAATTGAAAAAATTGCCTACTTCTGTCTGTAACTTGTATGTATCGGATGCTGTCAGACCGTATCTGACCGTAATTGCAAATGTCATATCCACCTGTATGCAATATTGAAGGCATTTGTCTACAACTACTTGTTTGCGATTTCTGTCTGTTTCTGTCTGGCTTGTGTACGCAACGAATGCTGATGGTATCTATCCGTAATTACGGATATCGTATTCATTTGCATTTATTGTAGGTCAATATTGCATAGAACATATTCATGCAGATGAACGTGGTATCTGTAGTTACAGATACCATTCTTCATCTGTATTTGTACGAGTATGCTATGACCTATATATGCTGAAAAATTGATTAAAACCGATTTAAAAAATGTTCAAATATCGAGCGGAATTTTTGCAAAAATTCGGTATTAAAGATTTAAAATAATTAAATAATGTGCGGTGATCCACCTTCATATACGGTAAATCCACCTCAATTCGAAATTATAAAATTCCATAAGTTATAATTATTTTGCTCAAAAAAATTAGGAGATCACTATTTCTTAGCAAATTTTTGCCTATTTTTAAACTATAATTACTTAGCGAATAATTAACATAGAAAAAAGATTAAAAAAGAATTTTACAGGACTTATAAGTTTTTGTTCAATTTTTATTCAGTTTAATATTCAAAGACGTTGTGAGCTTTTAGTAAGAACGTACTATTATACATATATTTGAGATATCTAAAATCTTGAAATGCAGTCTTCTACTGATTAACAAAAAAATTGACAAACATAACCATTGATACCATTTCAAAGTATGGACTTCGCACTTTCAATTAAAAAAAAGCTTTGTACTATGTCGATTATTTAGAGATATGATGATTTTTAAAGTAACCCTTGACTTTTTATGATTTTAGCCTGCGCGCATGCATACATGTGCGCGCGCTGGTATATGGAATGTATGTGTGTACATGTAGATCTTTTATCATTATTTTCTTCTTATTAAGAAAAAAAATAAATGATTATTTTTTGAGTAGTTACTAATAGTTACGTTGAATATTTACAATTTAAAAATGGACAAAAATTTACTGAAAAAATGTAATACCCTAATTTTTCTGAGCAGTGGTTTTAATATAATGCTTAATTTTTACACGATTTAAAAAAAATGAATCATATTTAAGATTTATATTTTTTAATTGTAAGGGAGCGGGTCTAGCGGAATAAGTATAATGAAAATGCCCCCACGCCTATTTGAGTTGACTTTTTTCTTTCTAAGATAACTTATATAAGAAAACACTTACATATTAAATTTTAAATTTTTATATAGAGACTAAGTAGAGTGAAAAAACGATTTTTCAACAATTTTCCAATTTTAACTTATTGTTAGTAAAAAATCAAATAAAATTCTGAAAAAATTCTGAAAAATTAATTACCCATATAGATATCAATGAGGATATTTTTTCTTTTTTGATACGAATTTAGAATCTAAAGAAAAGAAAATAACTTTAAATATTTTTTTCACACTGATTACGTTGGTCTACCTTAAAAAAAAATTGCACATGAATCTCTGTTCAATTTAATACAAAATATTTTTTTCGGACTTTTTTAAATCGTCTTTCTGCTACATTAAAAAAATTAAATTTACATTTTTTTCGTTAATTTTTTTGAAAAAATAAGCGACACAAATAGTTTTTATTAGCTTTCTCAATAAATGAAAATCTTATGTTATAGAATTATTAAAAATTAAAAAATAATTTAGCTATCATTAACTTTCAACTTGTGATTAGCAAAATATTTCAATATAAAAGTTTATAGATATTATTCTTGAAGCTTGCACGGGTGCTTTCTATATAAAAATTATGTGTTCCGCGGGTTTTCTCCATGTCCAGATCCATTCTGGAATACCAACGTTTCATGAGCCTTGCAGTCCACTTCATCAGGGCGAGGAGAGCAGCTTAATACAAAAAGTATCATATGAATATTATAAAACATTAAAGAGCTGATAAAAATGATTTGTATTGCTCATTTTTTTCATCAAAAAATTAACGAGAAAATGTAAATTTAATTTACAATTTTTTTTCAATGTGACCTATCTTTTGAAAAAATTTGAAACAAAATATTTTGTAGGAAGTTGAAGAGATTCACGTGCAATTTTTTTTAAGATTGTAGATCAATGTGATTACGATTGTAATCAAGGTGAAAAAAATGTTTTAAAGTTATTTTTATTTTTTCAGAATCAAAATTCGCACCAAGAAAGAATAAAAAAAATATCTTTATTAATATCTAGGAGTAATTGATTTTTAAAAATTTTTTCAGAATTTTATTTGATTTTTTACTAAGTTAAAATGAAGAAATTGTAAAAAAAATTGTTTTTTTGATCATGTCTCCATATAGAAGTCTAAAATTTCATATGTATATAAGTTACCTTAAAAAAAAAAAGTTAATTTAAAAAGCCGTGGGGGCATTTTCATCATATTTATTCTGCTAGATCCGTTTTTATATGAGATATTTATAATGTACAGTAATTTTATTTGAAATCACATTTTTAATTTGTTTTGAAAAACACATTTACCTTAGTGGAATCAAACCTAGGATCTCTGGATTACCAGTCTACGTGCCACACCATTTCTTCAATTAATGAACGTATTACTTATTGTCTATTTATTTTATAATCAGCAGGCAAAATAATTCTAATTCAATATTTCGCAATTTAGAGGATGACATTGGAATATCTTTCAATATAATATCAATCTGATTCCTTATAAGGACAATAATAATCCGTTACTATGATTTTGCGGGTTTCATCATGGTAAATAATTAAAATCTGTTTTAATGCAGTTGAATTCGAATTTATCATTTGCAAAAACAATCTATTTTAATAAAAAAATTTCAATATTTCATACATCGAAATGTAAATTGATTTTATGTGGTGAGTTAAATTTGCTATTGTTATGAATCATAATCAAATCGTGAAGTCTTTTTTTTCTTTGTCAACTGCATAACACCTTTACAAAAGTACAATTTGAGTTTCCCTCAAGTCGTTATTATTTATCTAGGTGTTAACTTCCAATTTGAGTGCATTTTTAGTATTTTCAATGTAACCACATATAGACATTTTTAATGTACACATGTGCACACATCATATCAGTTTTTAATTATATACATCATTTTGTAAAATAATAAATATCACATTGAAATATGAAGAATT
>NW_017304428.1:255430-264106 GCF_001594115.1 Trachymyrmex septentrionalis | reverse complement strand
TCAGAAGATTATGTACACAACTTAATAGTTTTGATAAGCAATGTGAAAAACAAGGTTATTCACGTAACTGTAGGATATTATTATTAAACATTTATGCAAACTTTCAAATACATTTGAAATTTAATAAATATAACTTTGTAATAAATATAATTTTCTTTCCTTATTTATACACCTCCTCCTCCTCCTCAATTCTATTGCTCATGGTCGAGCGTGATGACTTCTCTCATATGTATTGGGCACGCTGGTTGTACAGTCATATAAGATCTATAGTTTTACATCGATTTCAAACGATAAAATTTTGAGAAATGCTCTTGGTAAAGATACTTTCAGTGGGTTGCCGTTTGCTTCCAAAAAAAGACACGAGCGTATGAAAATATTTTTAATTTTACCGGGAGTCAAACCCAGATTGTTCTCTAATATAGTGGACCATGCGCTGTTTGTTTTACCATGCTCGCTCTCATTTATACACATAGTCGAATATAATATTCATAAAAATTTGATTGTAAATCTTGGATTAAACCTGATTACAATTGACTCAATTATTAAGAATGAGATATTATTAAAACTGATTGAAATTACGAGCAATCGCTGAATTTAAAATTGAAATGGATTAATATTATCTTTTTTAGCAAAAATCAAATTTAAATAGATTACTATTGAAAGCGATCAGACGTCTAAGTCTTTCCTAATTACTCTGCCAACGACTTTATCCTCTTAGCTACTTTTATCTTTTAAGATTATTATTTCCAAGCTTGTTTTTTACTTCTGCATTAACCTTTTCTTTCTTGTACATATTATTAAAAGCACTTCTAGTCTTTACATTCTAAATAATAATTCAGATAGTACAGAGTTTAAAAGAATTCAAAAAGAATTCAGTAATATGTTATCAATTTTGAGCAATTATTAATAAGAATTCTTTTCAGAAAAAGAATTTTTTTGCATCTGAAAATGAATTCAGAATTGATGACATATCACTAAATTCTTTTTGAACTCTTTGTGCTATCTGAAAACCGTATATATTTTCTCTCTGATTACTTATATCAATTATTATTTCGAGAGTTATTATTATATCTTCGATATTAATCTCTTGTATTAATCTATGTACAAAAATATGATAATATCAAGAATTACAACCGATTTCATTGATTTTTGTAATTGAAATGGATTTAGTGATTATAAAAAAAATACACGCTTCACAGGCAGATTATTTTATCACGCATTCATCCGGTTATTCGAATTTCGATTTTCGATTAGTAACACCTTCTATCAGAATGTAATAATTTCTTGGATTGGAAATAATCCGCGAAGGCGATGTTGAAACCGATTACGATTTTTGTTTAGAATTAAACCGATTAAAATATATTTCAATCGATTTTAATTGAACATTTTCGTTAGAGGCATTGCGTACACAATCCAGACTTGAGGACTTCCAGGTAAGCGAGCGAGGTAGTTGGACGTGTATATATATTGTTGACTCGCTGCGATTAATTCTTTATCTCATCAACTCATCCTATTTGATTACTGGGGGTTACTCACGATATTCTTGCGCTCTCTCAGAGGGCAATTTTCTTGATTCTTTTGGCAAGAGCTGTAAGGAGAGTTGATATCACTGTTGGGTAATATATTTAGATATATGTATAGAGATACTGTGTATCTAGCTACAAATACTGATTTTCAGATAGTTTTCGGATAGTTTTCTTAGCAAAGGTACGCACGATTCCATTACATATGTGATAACGTCACTTCTGATTAAGGCCTATACAAATATAAATTTGATTTATAAAACTTTGGCCTATAATAACGAATAATTTCTGGAAAGTCGCTTATCGTAAATCATTTTACTATATAATTGCAAATTTTTGCAATTTTATTTTCGCTTGGCGAGTTTTCGTATTATAATTGGAGTAATAATGTAAGGATTAAGTATTATTAGTGTCAAAACTCCAGTTTTTGTTTGCAAAAAACAACACATGTAATGTATACGAGGATTTTTTAGTTACTTTATTATTAGATTATATTAAGATTTGTCTTCAAAAGAATAAAATAAAACCATAATTATCATCAAAATAATAAAAAAATGATTAATAAATAATTTATTTAATATATTCTTTAATATTACCATTATTATAATAAAATTTAATATAGAATATAATTTAAAAGTATCTGACATGTATCTGAAGATACTTTTGAAATATCTGTATCTATTTAAATATATAAATACATTTTTGTACATGCTGTGTATCTATTATCTGTACATAGATAGATTTTCACACATGTGTATTTGTATATGTATTTAGATACATTTTACCTATTACTAACTGATATTACATTTATCATACGATTTAAACGTGTTAATTGGCTGCAGGACAGAAAGATTCGAAAACCTTTTTGTCCTACCAATGGGCTTGAAAAATTTGTACGATAAAAAATTTTTTCTTCTATTATTAGCCAGGCAGCCTAGCTGGCTGAAACTAGGCCATTGGTGTCTGTTTGAGATCGAAACATGGTCCCACAATATTGTATGCCGATAGAGAAAATCTGCATACATTCTGTCATATGTTATCCTTCATATTTCAAACCTTATTTCGTTATTCTTCGTATAATATGGGCTTTTAGAAAATTCTAGTAATTATCGATAACATCTAAATGTTTGTTAGCGTTTATTCTTTCTAAAAAAAAAAGAGCCCATGTCATACACAACATCCAGCTGTCTAACGGCTACTCGAGTCTAACGATAGGCAGTGAAAGCATGCAAGTGCGCCTCAACAACTAACAACGGATCTAGCCGCCAATCGCGCTCGCGGATTTTCTTCCGCGCATGATCACAGAGCTCCTTTTTGCAAAGGAGGCCCTGAACTGCCAATCGCTCTTGGCGCCCGCAGGTCACCTCAAATTTTTAATTATTAGAGCCTTCTCATTTGGCAATTTACGAGAAAGCGCCTTGTCTTGCCAGGCTGATAAAAAGGCGAATCAGCCGGCAGTTCTCTCTTCGTTAGTATCCGCCGAGAAAACCGCTGAGATAAGACTACTAAATAGAATTCTTAGTCTTGCCGAAAGACTTTCACATATTTTCCGTCGTGAGTCCGTTCCATCTGAAATTCAATTATATGTAGTGTGAACTAAGTGTAAAATAAATTTGTAACTGTGCCTGTGTAAAATAAATCCTGAACTTTGTGTCTTTTTTTCATGGCGTTACACCAACATATCGTTCTCTTTATCCGCGTTTATCGCGCGCTCTTGAACAATGTCCTTGGAAACTGGTGCTTTGATGTTTACGTATCTTCGACTTGCTCCAAATTGTAGTGAAAATGGCTACTTACTTCCTACTCTCGAACTGGACGCTTAGCAATAGTCGCGCGCCATAGGGGAGCGGGAGAAATTAAATTGGAAAGAGATTATTGGCCTTTATAAAGGCCAGGAGCAGGCGGCAAAGCTTGGGAATAAGATGAGAAAGGGCGGCAAATAGATCTACAAATAAGTTCTGACCCTTTTTTTACAGAAAATTGATATTTATTTATAAAAAATTTATTTATAAAAATTTATTTATAAAAAAAACCAAAGCACATGTCAGTCTTGAAAATAATCTCCATCATCACTTTCAACACACTTTTGCCATCTCTCGAGCAGTTGGCGAATCCTTGCTCGGAAGAACAATGATTTTGATTCAATAAATTTGGTTATGCAATTTGGTTATGCATTTTTGACCTCTTTGGATGTTTGAAAGTGCGTATCAATGAGATGCTGTAGAGAACAAAAGAGATGGAAATCTGTAGGGGTCATATCTGGAGAATAAGCTGCATGATGAAGAATTTCTTAACCCAAAGTATAGATTGATTCTTTGGTATCGTCGAATGGGACAGTGCATTATCGTATAGCAGTATCATCTGACGAGTTCCGTGATCGATATGGGACGTTTTCGTTCGATTTTGTCACTTAAATGTATCAATTGTTGTTGATAACGCTCAGACGTTATAGTTTCCCCAGCAACTCAAAGTTATAGTACACCTTTCATATCCCACCAAATACATAATAATATTTTTTTCGAATGAATATTCAGTTTTGTAATTAACGTTAACGGTTCTCCAAGATAAACACATGTTTTTTTTCTTTTAGGGTTTTCGTATAAGATCTACTTCTCATCATTGGTTACGATTTTAAACAGAAAATCCTTTTGCTTAAATCTTGATAACAGGCAAACTGCTGTGTCGTAGCGTTTCGCATTGTTTTTGAGCACGTGCGGGACCTAACGACTAGTCTTCTATATTCTTTCTAGTTTCTGTAATCAATGAAAAATCGTTTGTTAAGTGACATCCATTGTTTAACAAGCTCCTTTTGTGTTTGATAGGGATATTTTTGTAACAGCTGATCCAATTCCTCATCTTCAACTTTTTTTGGTGCTCTCGAACGATATTGATCGGAAAGATCGAGATTACCCGTCCGAAATTTCGTACCACCTTTTGCATATACTTTCAGACACCGCATTTTCTTCTAAAGCGGAATACATTTTTTCTTTCGTTTCGAGAATATTTTTTTTAATCGAAAAGCGAACAGAATACAATACAATACTTCACGTGGTTGTCGGACATCATGCCTTTAAAGTTTGTGAGATTATGTTGTCTAGCAAGGTTTCCATGTGTAATTTTTTTTTATCATAAAGGTTGGTATTAGGAATCGTAAGTACCAAAGCAGCGGGAAAAAGATTTGAATTTATAGTAAAGTTACAGTTGATTAATTTGGACAGGTCAGAACTTATTTGTAGATAAGCTATAAAAATCAAAGGCTTTAAACGGTCTAGCTAGATCTTAAATGATTCTTGTGTGAATTTATATATTACATATGTAGTCCCCAGAAACGCGCGCCGAAATGATTTTTTGGTTTTGAAAATGCTAACTCTACTAAACTACTGCAGTAATATCACGAGTTAAATTGACTAACAATTTAACAAATATTTGCTGCTTATTTGCATCTTCGAAACGATCTTAATAATGATGAATAACATTTTAAATCTGTAAATAATTAATTCTTATTACGAAAAATATTATCTCACCCGGGAGTCGAACCCGGATCTCTTGCATTCCTAAGCCTTGCGAGCGTCCTAAGTCTTCAGACTACCGAGCATCCTAAGCCTTTAGATTCTCGCGTTTTTGGGACTACATAGTATATAAATTTACACAAGAATCATACAAGCATTTAAGATCCAGCTAGACCGTTTAAGGCTTTGATTTCTGTAGCTTGTATTATTACATATACAGTCCTATAATATGTTATATTGTTTATTTGCAGACTTAATATTTTGTAGGGATTTCGTTTGTGGGAATTTGTTGACAATGAACTTTCGAAGCAGTCTAGAGTTTGAGTTGTATTTCTTATATTGAAAAATAACATGATTTATATCCTATCTTGGTTCCCCACAGGAGCAGGTGAATAAACTGAGACTCTTGTTAAGATTAAGATGGTTTGATCTGAGGTGGTTTATGATTATCTCCTCTCTGCTTATAAGGAGGTTTTATTGAACCAAGTTTTTTTTTAGAGTTCGAATGATATCGTTCATGATACAATGTACCGTTGGTGACGGACAGTCTTCATAGATTTCGAATTGCTTGGCAGCAAGGGTTGCGGATCCTTGACCCGCAAACAGATCTTCATAAGAAAACTCTAGGATGTATCCATCCAGCTGCTTGTTTGCCTAGAACACCAAAATGGGCCAGAATTCAGAATAAAATAATCTCAGTGCCTTTGTTAGAAACGTCCATGATGGTTTGCTTTATATAGTAAATTATGTAATTACACTGGATACTTTTGGAACTCTTTATGGCCTCTAACGCGCTCTGAGAATCCGAAAAAATGGCGTTGCGCTGCTGTCTCGCCGCAAATACAGCCTGATATATAGTTTATAATTTCGCGGAAAAGATTGACGTCTTCGGAGGAAGTTTGTGTTTGATGCCTTCCATTTTGGGAGAATAAACTCCCACTCCTACAGCTCTGTCCAGACTCTTTGAGTCACCTGTTTGAAAAGAAATAATATTTTGTCTATATTTAAATTACTTATGATGAAAATCTACCACAGTTAGATTGAAGAGAATACTTTAGGTGTGCTAAAGGCAGGCGGGTATGTGATATGATGAACAATTTTTTTCTCATGTGGTAATGTTACTAATTTTTCTTCCCTTGTCAATTAAATATTTCAAATGTAGTTTGCCATTAAGCTTGTTGTCGAGAATAATTCCCAAAAACGTTGCTAATAAACTTTGGAGATCTCGGCCTTAGTCAGTCCTGAGGAGACGTTAATGGAATTTCCCTGTGAAGAAATAATCCAACTGGACTTGCGCCTCCAGGCTCCTGTACTTAAATATTTGCCGATCTTATCAAGAGGAATCTGAATCGAAGCCATAGCCTTTATCTATTTTGCTGTGTAGAATATAGAACTACGTTGTCAGTGTATTGCAATAAACGCGTGTTTTGGGTGGAGTTGCTGATCAAGTGCTCCAAGATATACGTATGTCTAAGCATGTCTATATATAAAAACAAGGAACTTAGAATTGATCCTTGCAGAGTCCTCTTAAATGAATTATACGGATTGTGCAATTCTTCATCAACGAAGCTAGGATGGCGCTAATTAATCAAGGTTTCGACGAACTTTTCAAAAGGAGCTGGGACGCCTATCTCTCGCAGGTCATCTACAAAAATACCAGGATCCACATTGTCAAATGTCCTCGCAATATTGAGAAAGACCGCTACCGTAGAGGAACGATTCAAGAAGCCTGTCCTCACCGCAGTTGTGAGGGTGGCTATGTTATCATCGCCGGACCTAAAGGGTCTAAAGTCGGACTGCGATGATTGAGGAAGAATAGAGATTTTGTGAACCAACTCAACCTGGTTAAAGCATACGCTCCATGAGTTTGCAAAGACAAGGCATGAGAGAAATAGACCTAACAACTTTGCTACTGGGCTTGGGGATCAAGACTATTAAAGAATTCTTCCAGGATTCCGGGAATACCCCCTTTTTAAGAATTTTATTGTACATTTCTAGTAAGTAGATTAAGTATTCCCTAGGAAAATTATTAATTATTGCATAGTGAATTTGATCTAACCCTGGAGCTGATTGATTTTTAACTGAGCTGAGGGCTCTTAACAGTTCCTTAAGAGATAAAGAGCTACTTTGACAGACACAGAGAAAGGTTTGTTTGATCCTCCTATTTCACTACTTCAATTGATTTGGACCGATCATAATGACAAGAAGGAGGCACAACCTATCAATAGTTTCGAATGAGGTTTGTACATATGAACTCCTGAAGAGTTATTGTTACTTTCAGCATTTCTTTTGAAACTTGTAATAAGAGACTAAATTTGGCACGTTGGAGTACAACTGTTAAAGCTACCTAAAGATCAAATTACGTAACCTCTTGCGCTTGTTGTTGCTTCGCTTAGGATACTCCAGCTTTTTGGAATTCGACATAATTCTTCCTATTAGGCTAGGAAATGAATTTTTAATAGCCCATTTTCTATCCTGCATCGCAATGGTGCACTCCTTATTCCACCATGGCGGAGTCTCCAAGTGTTCCGCTACGTGGCAGTCCCTTGCCTGTCAGAATGAGACTCCAGAATACATTGTGTGAACTTATCGTAACGGGCGAGCACAGCTGTCTGTCCCTCCAAATTTTTTGAGGATTGCAAGCAAGCGTATCATATATTAAACTCATATAATAATAAATAAAATAAACGCTCGAAAGTTTGCACAGCAAAACAATAATTAAAAACGATTAGTAATAAGCACAATCGAATCTTAAATTAAAATATATTTAAAATAAAGACAATATAATAAAAACATTTCGACTCCACAGAGCTTTTATTAATTTTATAATGTAAACTACGCCTTATATACTAACCATTCATAATCTAACCATTCATCTGCTAAATAGCAGTCGCAGTAGATAGCAATAACGTAGATGTGTGAAATTTTTCTCATTTGCCAGTGAAATTGATGTTTTTGTCCATAATGTTAGTAATAGTCATACATACAAAAGATCTATAAATCAATGAATTTATGAGGAAACTATTTAAAAAAAGAACCAAAATTTTTTTTTGATCTAGTAATAAAACTTACAGTCATGATGTAAAATAAGTAACTTCAGTAATTAAAATTGAAGATATCTGGAGATCGCATTTTTAATGTTCTTTCTATTATCGCGTCCCAAGGATGACTGAGAATGTAAGCTACACAACGAAACGGTGCGGAATAATATTGTGTGTTGAAAGTTATAGTTTCTTAATATATGTTGTCTATTAGAGCGGTGATAAGTGTCGGAATTAGCTATTTATAATTTGAAAAATCTTTTAAAATTTTAAAATAAGATTCTAGCATTCCGGTATCTTTGTTGCAATTAATATCATTTTCTTTATATGTATCATCTCTATAATCAGTCTTTTGTTGTAATTATGTTCAAAATCCAAAATTCTTATATTCTCTCAATCGAAAGTATGGTTAAAATTAAAAATATATTCAGAGAACCGAATGTTTCAAATTTCATGTTATTTTTGTGCTATTTTTTTCTCGTTTTAAGTTGCTTCTTTATTTGGCCTACATAAAAAGCATTGCTCTCTTTACAATTTATTTTATAAATTAAATGACTGTTACATATTGTTTCAATTTTATCTTTTTGGACCTTTATGAATTTA
>NW_017304428.1:240996-255330 GCF_001594115.1 Trachymyrmex septentrionalis | reverse complement strand
TTGCCACTTTGTACAATTTTCTGCGCTGACGTGCTTGTGAACGACTTGCTCTTTTCAAATTCCCAGCGATTAGGGGGTTGCGAATGCGGTCTTTTGCGCCCGTACCTTTTCGGAATATTTTTTGTACCCTTTCGAGGCATAATGCGCACAAATTTCCGATAAATTACTTGAAAATAACGAAAAACGAAAAACACGGACGCTACGATGTTTTCGCTTTGAACGCTGAAGCCAAACTGAAATTACCGTTGAAAAATTGATGAAAAGAGAAAGTAGGGACCCTATTCTAAGATCTCTGAGCATAAAAGGCTCTGTATACCTGCGTCAGACGCGCTGAGACCTGCATGAACCGAGCTAGTCGGGCGCCCCGCTGAGCCGGTCAGAGCGCGCTGACGGTGTCGACTTCAAATGCGTTGAAAATATCGTAAACGTTCGAAATCCGGGAAACCCTTCGACAGATTTATTTCTACTTACATGTAGATTAAGAATCCGTAATAAACAACAACATCGATTTTTTGAAAATTTCAAAGGCAAAGTCTCCCTTAAAAGCTGATGTTGCTAACTCCGAAACTCCTTTTATATAGGGAATCGTAACACCTTTTTTTAACATTTGTTTTATTCTCCTCTTCTGACGAATTTATAAATCTAGTATTTACAAATAAATTTTTTAGTTTTTTGTTAATAACATTAAAAATGAGTTAAAAAAGGAGGTAACTATTATCAAACAATATGTTGATGCAATTTTCGATGTTTTTTTTATAAAATAAAGGATTTTTTTCATTTTTACAAAAAAACGTTGACATTGATTAGCACAAATGACTGTCAAACAATAACTGAGGGTCCACAATGGCTACAATTTTCATAGATATCTTTCAAAACATGTACGATTGTAGTACCAGAATGGTTTTGATGAGTAATGCCATTTTCATGTTGAGGCTCAAAAGTTTTCAAATCCTCGTATATGTATGACTATTACTAACATTATGGATAAAAATTGATTTCCGCTGGCAAACAAGGATTTGGTTTTTTAAAGATATTTTTTACATTTGACTACATTTACAAAAAACATGACGCAATGAGGAAAATCTAAAATCTAAATAAAAAAAATTTCACGAACCTATGTAATTGGTTATTGACTGCTATCTGGCGGATGACATGGAATGTTTTCCAATGCAATATCCCTAGACACTTTCGAGCATATGGCAATGTTGCGTTCCGTTATCGTCGTCACAACACTACACATCTGTATTCAGTCGAGGGCTGCGTAAGCTTGTGTTTTCTAGTGACAATTATTACTAATTGTGGCGGCTGTAAATGAGATTGGAGAACGTTGAGTGGCCGGCACTTTTACTTTTTTTTATTTAATACGGGCAGAAAAAGCTACATTTAATCTAACTCTATCCGAAACGGATCTCAACCGTGCACAGCGTACACATTCTGAACCAACTGAATCGTGCAAAATATTACATTTTGTGCATTCCTGTGTACGTTTGTGTTAAGATGTGTTAAGTAATTGGAAAACATCCATGGAATAGTTAGATTATGTGTTAGTAAGGCATAAATTAATTTTAATTTAAGATCTGATTGTACTTGTTACTGGTCGTTTTGATATATTATTAAATTCATCTTTCCTTAAAAAGGTAACAAAATTTAAATTAGATATGATTACTAATCACCGTGACCACCGGGAAGTGTTCACTCCCATAAGTGTTTTTTTCAACAAAACTATCACAGAGGGGAACTCTGCAGCGTGCACAAGGCCAAATCAATAATCGAGTTAGAAATCACTAAGGGGTAAACGTTCCTTTGTTAAGAATAACTATAATAGATCATTCTCCTCTATAACCTTCATCAGCTTTTTGTCTGAGGATTGCTGCCTACACCCCCAGAATTAAGATCACATAAAATTAGAATTTGCTTGTAATTTTTAATACTTTCAACCAAGCCTTGAGGGCTTAAAAGGTAACTGGGGTGTTTTATTTACTTATATAGGGTGTATCAAAAGTCTAGAAACGAATATCTCGAGAGTAAAACATTTTTGAGAAAAATGTTTCAGAAAAAAGTTGTAAGGTTTAAAAAGATCTATTTACTGATCATATCCGTTTGACCTTGGGTGGCGTCGCCAAGGTCAGGTCAAGGTTAAATTAATTTTTTTTTAATGGAACGCTCTATTTTTTATGCCAGAATCTAATAGCTGGTGTCAAGAACTTTTCAAAACAATACAATAAAGTTATTTTGTATTAAGTACTTTTCGAGTTATAAAGTTTGAAAGTTACAGTACCACCGGCATTAGTGTTACGTCCAAACTCCGGAAAAGTGGGTTTTTAGAGAGAGAGAGAAGGGAGTAGAAAAGGATGGAGCGTGGAAGGACGGTCAGACTCTAGTCTCGCAGGTATTTGCCTGGAAACAAACACCGGCGAGTCGAACGCACCCTTTTTTTTCTGTCCGCTTCGGAATATGGGTCAACGTCTCGTGAAGACGCTATGACGCCTGTTTCCTACGGGCGGTGCGATCGTCGGTCCGAATTTCGAGTCAAGGAAAAATCCCTTTAACTCGGGAATGGACCACGTGCAATCTTTGAAAGGGCAAGGTTTGGGTGTTTACGAGGTCGTTGTTCTATCAGGCGGGTTTTAAAAATAGAGAATCAGAGCGAGACAAATGATCAGTAACATTATTTATTATGGCTAGTTGACAAATAGGAAAACACTCAGTTATATGCTAAACGGTTATATAATAATATTTATTACATCTACTCTATACATTATAATCTGTATAATTATAGTTATCGACGCTACATTATTATCTATTTTACCGCGGCTATACATTTATTATTTTAACTATACACTGTGTTAAAGGGGGGAGGGGAATAAGTTTGGGTTAACATAATTCATGGATGGAAACGGAGGAAGGGGGGAAAAAGATTGTTAAAGAATCTTACGGGGACTAATATTGCATGGGGGGAATTTGGGAGGAATACGGGGATATTTGATGTAGGGCTTCGACCGGTAATGGCACCTCGGATTTCATGGGGATCAAAGTAATGAGGGCCGATAGTGTAGGCCCCCTGAGGGATAGATGCGGCGGTTACCCGCGGGAATTGAGAGATGAGTGACTCGAAGGTGTCACTCTCCTGGATCCGGAAGTGGGATCGAGGTGGGGGTGGAGGAATTTCCTCTAGGAATTCCACGCTGTCCGTGGAGTTCGTTGGAGATGGGCTTCTGGGGGGAGTTGGATGGAACGAATCAGATGGTTGTGGTGGAGTATCGGGAAATATTCCCTCTGTTAGGGCGTCCGAAAACGCAGGTGAAGGAGTTCGAGGGGGAGGAGAGGGAGGTGGCTGAGGTGATAAGGGCGAAGGTGTTTGAGGCGGAAGCGGTATTGGGGAAGCGGTGTCGGGGTGGTTTGCCGGCGGAGCCGGTGGTGATCCGGATGGTACCGGTGGTAGGCGACCTTCGACCGGACGATTCTGGTCTTGTGAGCTCCCGAGATATCTCTTGAACTCTTCGTCCAAGAGCTTCCGTGCCTCCCGATAGGCCCGGCTTCGTAGCCACCCTTTGAACGGACGGTTCGGACGCGGCACTATAATTTGGTGTAAATTATAGTGGTTGGGTTTTATATATATATATACGCGGGTGAGTGTGTATGCGTGTGTGGATGGGACTTACTGTCGTTCTGCGGATGTAGGTAGGACTGGCAGTCGCAATCGTTGGCCTCAGGACCCCACGGAACGTTGGCACTCAGATGTGAAGGCTCCGATCGAGTCACTCTAACGCGTATCGCGAACTCGCAATTGCGGAGATGGAATTTGATTTACTGGCGACTGCTGAGTGCCGAATGCCGAATAAAAAAGGTGCACTAATAACTCTCGAGTCCCGAAGGAGAGGTGACTAGTAACTCTCGAGTCCCGAAAAAGAAGTGACGCTCCTCGTGGAGGACCTCTCCTTTTATAGGGCGAGTTAGTGACGCCGAGAGCGGAGTACGTGTACTGCTGAGTCACTCCAGGATTAGGGATATTGTTTATAACTTTCGTCATCGACCGTTTCTCGAGTGTCTAATAGATGCGAGCCACATGTCATTTGTTGCTCACACCCGCTGTTTCATTTTACAAAGCCTAGTCTGTCCGTTTCTCGAGTGTCTAATAGATGCGAGCCACATGTCATTTGTTGCTCACACCCGCTGTTTCATTTTATAAAGCCTAGTTTGTTTATTCTTAAATTTCGCCTATCTGGCCCTTGGTTTCAATAGCAACCCAACGGTTCTGTCCCGAGTGGTTTATTAGTTAAAAACTGAGCATTTATTGTTCTCAGCTCTTATTTCATTTTATAGTCCTCGAGATAAGGGTTGTCTTTTTTATACTTGGTTCAAATATCTAACTCAACGGTTCAGTCCCGGATGGGTTGTTAGTTTAAAACGAGCATTTATTGCTCTCAGCTCCTATTTCAAGTGGTTTACTGCTCACTAATTCTTTGTGATGACGAAAATTACTTGTCGAAGAAAAGAACTGTGGAGTCTGGACGTAACATTAGCATTACGCGAAGTATCCGACCGACGGCTAAAATCTCTTGAATAGTCAGGATCATGTCCTGATAATATTTGTTAAGATCATGGCCATTGGAAATCTGTTATTTTTATTTTTACAAAACAATATCGAGAGTTTACAAGACACATCAGAGTCAAATATAACGAAATATTTTAAAATATAAAAACTCGAACGAGAAGTATATCTACTATAATACCCCGTAATTAATTAAAAATCATATCAGGGTGTCCGATAATTGTTTTGACGGAGTTCGTGAACATGTAGAGCGAACTAAACTGAGACGGAAAATCCTCTACCATTTTGCAATTTTACTCAAATACTATCAACTTTACAGAAAAACTGCACCAGATGAAAATAGGTTTTTTTCTTATAGAATTTTATGAATTTTTTCAGAATTTTTTGTCAACTTTTTAGTATTGCATTTTTATCAACATGAGAAAATATGGTATTGAAAAATTCTAAAAAAATTTTTAAAAAATTTTTAGAGCTCAATGATAAAAAAATAAACAATTTTTATGTGTTGCGGTTTTTCTGTAAAGTTGATAGTATTTGAGTAAAAAAATATTGAAGACAATTTTCGGTAATTTTTAGCAATTAATATCTTGGTAACTATCGCGAAAATTGCAAAATGGTAGAAGATTTTCCGTCTCAGTTTAGTTCACTCGGAAAAATTGTTTAAAAGTGCATATCGTGTTGACGAATCAGGAAAATGAAATTATTTTTGTTGTGAAGATCATTTCGATGTACGTATTATATAAAATAGGTTTCTTATACTCTTTAATTATGATAATTATAAAATAATTAATTAAAATTGATTAAAAATATTAATCATGTCTATGTAAAAATATCTAACATAAATATCTAATCTAAAATGTAAGTTAAAACATTGAATGTCAAATGTAAAGGTATTTTGGGAATTTGTAAAATTATTCTACATATAAAACTTTTTATTTTAAAATTATATTTCATAATTAATAAAAAAATATATTTTTAATGTGCAAATGTTTTAAATGTTTATAATCTTAAATTAATGGAAGTTATTAGAATAACTTGCTTTTTTAATTTTCAAACATTTCTTTCTTTTGCAAACGTTATATGAAATTATTAATTGATAATAAATATTTTTTAGTTAGATTAACAAAAGTTAAACATTAACTGATAAGTTGATAATGTATAAATTGTTCTTTTCTATTGATAATGTACGAGTATAACTGCTCTTTCCTCTTTATGTCTAATAATGTGTTTCTCGACAATTATCTAATTGTTTTGCTTTGGCTTATTTAATTACTTAATAAAATTAAAGTTGTCACTTAAATTTTCAGTCGTAGATTCAAAATTCATTGTCATCTCATTAGTTGTAATAAATTTTTTTTAAATTGCAATATTAGACAAGGCTGATTTTCTTCAATAATATTTAAGTTCTTTCAGTTAGCGATGCAGACTCATATAGTTTATTAATCCACATTAAGAATACTATAGTTTTGCTAGAAAGTTTTGGACCGAAGGTTTTTCTTGAAGGCTTTAACCATATTCCATAAATGAGCAGAAAGCGTTTTCCTACTAAAAATCTGCAAAATTCGCAACAGTGTTTGATTCTTCCTTCGTCTCAGTGGAATTCTCGAACTCTTGTCGACAGTAGTAGACCTTCAAAATGAGTCTTGTATAAAATTCCATTTTTTGAGTTAGAAATGGAGTAGTATTTTGTGTTGAAAAGTACTCTGCACGTTTTAAGTTACTATGGGAAGTTTACAAAGCATTTTTTTACCATTAATTTATCTGCTAAAAAGAGCCTAGAAATTCAAAATGCGTATCCTTTAATTAAAAATAAACAAAATGCATTTGTTTAACATTTTTACAAATTTTGATGCATTTTTTAAACATTTTACATACTACTGATTGGCGAATTGTTATTTTTAGTAAGCAGTTTTCTTGTAGTTTCTTTCTCGTTTTCTGAAAATTATAAGTTTTGGATAAAATACATTCCGTAATTCCGCTCCTCAGTTATTTGAATATTTTGTATTAAATTGATATTAAACATTTCTTATTAAAATAACACAATTTGTGACTAAATGAACAACATAAAAATAATGTTTTTTAAAATATAAGTTTTAAGATAAATGAATAAAATGTGTTAATTTAACTTATTACCTATAAATGTTAAATGTTGGATTATTTCGATGTACGGATTCACAGTTAATTTGTAACCCACACCTCAAAAATTCTTTAATCCAGATCTAAACTAAGGACATTAAAAAAATTTTGGGTCGTCATATTAAATCTATCGTTTTGGCGGCGGCATCTCGAAAGACTTTTAATACGGATTTACGAAGCAAGTGAGTCAAATCAGTATTTTGGTCGACTATTGGATCCGTCATTTTGAATTTTGCAAATCCGGATTGCAGATTTATTAACGATCAAAAACACCTCTGGTTACCGATTTTCATGAAAATCAGGGAAATTTTTGAAAATTTCCGCCATATTAAATTCGCCATTTTTGATCCTCAGTACCCACACTTCAAAAAAGTCTCTACTCCTGTCCGGATATATGCAACCCTGCGTTTTCTTTTGTTTGTATCTCGAATTGTAGTGCATCGATTTTAACTAATTTTTTTTTATCTATCGTTTGAAGACTGAAAAAAATAAGAATTTTTGAGAAAGTTTAAAATGTTGTAGTACAAAAGATATTTTGCAATAAGTGAAAAGGGATCGAAAAAAAACGTGAAAAAAACGAATTTCTTTCAAAACCTCATCTTTTTGTTAAAAATAAATGAAAAAAGATTTTATTAGTGATGAATCAATAGCTAATGAGTTGAACTTTAAGAAACTATAAGCATTTTTGCGATTTGTTCTAAAAATGATCTTTTTTTTTTGCAAAGTGAAAATGAATGATTTTTCAGTTTTATGGAAACTAATCATAAATCGAAAATCTTTGAATTTTGATAGAAATAAATAAAAAAAGTAATCTTATCGTTCTTCTATGATAAAATTTAACAATTTACTATTATATTTGTCGCATTTGCCGCGGAAGCCGGCATTAACGAGGAAAACGAAGAAGTAGTCTTTTTCTCATATTAAGAACTCAATAAAATTGACTTAAATTATTTTTTTATGATGTGCACTCATGATTAAAATCATAAATAATCCAATTAATCGTTTCTACTTACATTTCAATTTTGCAGTAAGTTCGAATTTTCTGACGTTGTACCCACAGAAGGTTAGCCCTGATATGCACTTTACACCGTACAATTATGTAGCTAATGGCGCATTAGAAAGTCGCCAAGCAAGGGAATTGTAGAGGTGGTACATAAGCTTTTCCCCTCCAGTCTTAGCACCATTGCTCAAAGCGTGTTTGAATGTCTGAACTATGAAAATCGGGTGAAGTTATCCTCACCTCTTGTGGGTACTGAAGATTAATCTTGGAAATCTGACTGCATTCTTCATCTGAGACTCGAAGAACAATTGAATATTCGTAAAAATCGATCGTATTTTAGTTCATCTAAGTGATGATTTAAGCGTTCTTAATTAGTACTACATAAACTACAGCCGTCATGTCAGGCCATACTGAATTTCTAAAAAGACCATAGTGTTAAAAAAAGTAGATATGTGTACCTACAATTTGAGTCCAAAAAGAAATTTTTTGATTAAACTGAATTTTGGACAGAAGGTTAATCGATTTGATAGAGAAGGCCCTATATATGTAGGATATCCGGAAAATCGTTCGTAATACTTTGGGAAGTGATTTGGAATAAAAAAAAAGGATAAAAGCTATATAAACATCGGTCCAGAAATAAGTCGTTTCCGAATTATAACCACTTTTATGTTAAAAAAATTTTAATTTATTTTTCATAATTACAATCATAATTTATTTCACAGTGTTTTAACATAAATAACTACAAATAAGAACAAATAACCAACTCTCGAGAATGTCAAAATATAAAAACAAATACAGGGCTAATGAGAGTTTTTTTGCGCGGTTGTTGGTGCGAAAATAAGATCGTTTAATCGAAAAATTATCGTATAATTAAATACACATAGACGTTTCGGCTACTTTCGAATCAGCATGTCTGCACATATGTTGCAAATCTCTTACTTCTTCATGACGAGATGGCAGAGTGGCAACTCTCTTTATTCTATTGGTAATGGTTGACAATTTCAGTGGCAACGAATAACAGATAAAAATCTGTGCAGATATCAAAAACGTTACCAATAATTTTTTATAAAGAAAAATTAATGCACTTACTCGTATAGCCATGAACGTAACCATCAAAATATAATCAAGTTGAAAGACAGAAGATCTATAAATTGTTCATACTGTGCGACATAAATTCGCTACAAACGTTCCGAATATTGTGACGGTTAACATACAAATGAGTCAAAAGATAATACACAGTGCCAACTGATAAGTAAAACGGATGATATTATCAACATATGTCAGACTATTACTTAAATATAATAAAAACAAAAACGGCGCGCAGTTTAAATCAGTGTAAATTATTGAAGATGGAGATATATGAGTGATGTAAAAACTCGGTGTCAGATTGCAAATTAAGACTGTTTTTTTGCAACTGAATATGTAGCATTTCCTAGAGATGTCGTTTGTACAAAAACCGCTCCTGATCAACAATTTTTGTGCCTTCCCGAAATCGTGGTTGAAATAATCTGTGTTCGGTAATAACAGAATGATTGCTCGTGTTCCTTCAGATGCCATGTTCCGAAATTCTTGTTTTTAAAGTCCTCCCTGTCTGATCGACATAGGAGGCATCGCAATCCTTGTAATATATCTTGTACACTACGTTCTTTTTTTATTTATTAGGTAAAAGATCTTTATATGTCTTAATAAAAGCATTGAGCTTGTTCAGACTTAAAAAAATGCAAAGTTAATATTAAGATCTTTAATTATGTCCTTGAATTTGAGATCTCCGAAACAAATGGAATCGTAAACCGTGACTTCTTAACAATATCTTTATCAAAAGTTTCGTTCGTGTTTTAAGGTTTTGTTACTCAATAAAAACTTTAGGCGCCCATTTTAATTGTGTTAAAATAAAATCAATCGGATAGTCATTATTTAAAAGTATCTCAATGGCAAAGATTAAGTTCTTATTGTGATATTTAGGTTGAGATAACAAAAAGGCTCTATATTAACCTATAATCATATCTCCCTTTTGCGAAACAGCATGTTGAGAAAATAGATTCAGATACTTATCGAAAAAAGTAGGCTTATAGTACCAAACATATTCAAGAGTGTTGTTATTCTTGCTAAGTGTTGATTTTTTTATAAAAAATTATTGGTAATATTTTTTATATCTGCACAGATTTTTATCTGTTATTTGTTGCCACTGGAATTGTCAACCGTTGCCAATAGAATAAGGAGAGTTGCCACTCTGCCATCTCGTCATGAAGAAGTAAGAGATTTACAATATATATGCAGACATACTGACGATGGCTCGAAAGTAAGCCGAAACGTCTATGCGTATATTTAATTATATTATAATTTTTCAACAATAAATGATTCTTATTTTCGCAACAACCGCGCAAAAAAATTCTCATTAGCATTGTATTCATATAAATAACTACATTTTGAACTATTTTGGAGTTACCCAGAATGCACCACGTAGAGATATAGTGCGCTTGGCATTCCTAGTAAAATGAAAAAAGTTTTTTGTACTGTACACTTTAAGTTTTATGTACTGATTCCAAATCCGCCATGTTGAACTTTGTAATTCTATCTCTAGGTTCGTAATTATTTATAGTAATCATTTTCAAGCCGATTCGCCAAGTTTTCGCATTTAAATCGACGATGTCGTAAGAACATGATTATTGCGGATTTCAGATACCATATTTGAGCCGCTATATTGAATTTTCCAAAAGGCTACGTTTCATTTGAAAGTACACAAATGTGCGAATATTTTAAGATCTTAAACGTCTTTTTTCGTTGCGAAACGTGTCATATATATATTTATATTCGTGGACTATGGCGGAAAATAAAGTCATTGCAACCTGTGAAAAGAATTAATTTTTTTGAAAAAGAAAATATCTTTCCCACAGTTTATTAGAAGTGAGATTTGAACTTGTTTAAAACATAGCATTTCGTGAGAACATTTCGAGTTATGTCCGAACTCGTGAGTGCTGTGAATCGCATTGCACGTCCGATGGATAATTGTAATATCGGCATATTGGATTGAAGCTGTTTCTGGCATATTGAATTCGGCTATTAAAATTTACGCAGGAATATATAGTCATGGATGAGCTATCGGAATACATCGTTACGCAACTTAGACAATTCTTAAGAGAGTTAGGATTGTTAACGACTGGCTTAAAAAATGAATTAATTACACGATTGGTTGTCGTTAAGTCCAGACTTGTCGCAGATTATGAACATTGACATGGCAGCCGGTACAATTGAATTACAAGACGGACAAGTACCTCCGGACAGGGAAGTAGTGCGGAGGGCGGCACAAACTTCAGTGATATAAATTGCAGAAAAGGAAAAAAAAGAAACGAGGATTCAGATAGTTTATTACGGACAGAACTTGAATTATTGAAATGCGAAAATGCAGTGTTACAACGAGAATTCCGATTAACTGAACGTGAGAATAGCGGTTCAATGGTTGTAGCACGCACATCTACAGCTCCTTTAATACGACTTAAGGAGATTAGCGATTTGTTTGCCGATTTTATTGGCGAAAAAGATAACTTTGATACTTGGAAGAGGCAGTCCAAAATTTTGCGTACGACGTATCGATTTAATAAAGACGCGATGAAAGTATTGCTAAGCAGACACGTGAAAGGAAAAGCACAAGAATGTTCCATTCGACACCGACACATTTCCAATTAAGTGATGAGTTATTTAAAAATATGGATTGAATGTTTAATCTCAGAAGAAGCAAGTTGGAATTGAGGCGGAGCTTTGAGAAAAACAGGGCATGGCAAACAGGAGAAAGTTTTATGGCATATTTCAATGCTAAAACAATATTAGCAAATAAAGCTTCGATTGTCAAGGACGAGTTGATTGATTATTTAATAATTAATTAGATTCTGATTGATGACATAGGGTACGTTCAGGGAGACGCTATTCGTACTATGAATGCAAACGCTACCAATGCTCGTGGAGTCAATAACGCAATGGCATTAGCAAGCTCCATGAACGAATCTAGCGTAGCGTTGGTAACGTTTAACTAGAAAAATTTAACATTCGAGGTTAAGTTAATGTAGAAGATTCTGTTTTCAACGGACCAAACTTTTCTCTATAATAATTTAAATTTTTAGAGTTTTATAAAGTATACGTAACGTACGTTTTGCGTGGTGAATAACAGAACGCAATTTCAATTGCAATCTCTATGATGGTTTGCCATTAGGTCGGAATGAACGATATAAACTAGATAAAAAAATTAGTAGTTACACTGAATAAATTAATTAGATAAAAGGAAGAATCCTTGAGCATCTGTTGTCGATTTAAAAAGAAGCGATCAAATTAGGACTTTAAACATTTGTAGCGGAATCCTTGCCGCGCTATACCATAATAGTAACTTCTTTCCGTACACGGGAATTAAAAATCGCCAGTAATAAGATACCTCCAACTTTCTATACATTTATGAAATTAATGAAATTAGATACACAAGTTTTAACTCTACTGTGCCTTGACTAAACTGTATTCTCTGACTATTTATATATATTTTTTATAATAGTTATTGCACGAATTCATGGATTATATTCTTATAATTATTTAATCTTGTAATCACATCTCTCATCATCAAATGAAATAAATTATATAAAATTACAACAAAATTCATGTACCTCACTTAAAATCATCCAATCCTTTAGTGGCTGCCATTGAGTGTGTCTCATATTTTGGAAAAACTGTATTAACGTTGATGATGATTCGTGTAGCTTTCCTCGAGAGCTTTCCAAAACACTATAATGAAATTATTTTTCATTAAGTACTTGTCGAGTTATAAGACTTCAAAGGTACAGTACCGCCGGCATTAGCATTATCCAAGATGTTCGACGGTTAAAATCTCTTGAATGTTGTTCAGGATCATATTATATGACTTGGATAATATTTGTCAAGATCAAGGCCATTGGAGATACCTCTTATTTTTATTTTTACATAGAAATTCCAACAGCACAGAACATTGAAAAAATGTTGCTGAGATGTTGCAATGTTGAATGTTGTATCAATGTTTTATGAATGTATGTTGTATTTATATATTGATTTTCTACGTTGATTATTAATGTTGTTACAACATTGAAACAATATTGAATAAATTGAACCACAAGTTGAATCTTTATTGATTTTTCCACATTGATTGTTAATGCTGCGATGTTGAAACGACATTGAATAAATTATATATCGAAACCTATTTTATTTTGTAAAAAATGAACAAAATAAAATCTCATGAAATAGAAAATTTAAATTATTTAAATTGATCTTTTGACGGAATTCGTTCCTATACGATATACGCTTACACGAAAATTGGCCGCGTGTGCAGAACGCTTGCACGTGTGGTATTGTTTCTGTTGACCGGTCCAATGCGCGATGTCGATTCATTCATTGTCTTTCTATATATCTATATGTCACAATTATATTGGGTCGTCCCGAAAGTCTGTGCGTATTTTCCGCACGCCCTTGGGTTATCCGGAAAGGTCCGTGCGGAAAATACGCACGAACTTTCTGGACGACCCAATATTACATTCACTAACATTCAATGTTCGTGGATCATCGAAGTTGCTGTTCACGATTACAGAGGTTAAGCATTGTTGGATAATGTATAAGATTGGATGGGTGATCGCTTAGAAAATTAAATCCCAAATGAGGGAAGCATTTCTTTCAATTATAATTTTGTCGTGTGTGTTCTGAAATATGATGTTAATCAATGATACTTATTTTTATAATAAAATTGAATTAATTAATATAAGAAACATTTTTTATGTTTCACAGACGTTGCAGTTCAAAGGACATTAAATGTTTCTGCAACGTCTCTTCAACATTAAATCTATATTTCGCAATGTTACTGCAATGTTCGCAATGTTGCCAAAAAACATTTCTGAGATATTGATTCAATGTTGGTGTACTGTATGGGAAATGTAATTTTTAATGCAAAAATAAGAGGAACAACCTCCAATGATCTTAATCTTGACAAATGTTATCCAAGTGATCCTATGATCCTGAACAATATTCAAGAGGTTTTAGCCGTCGATCGGGCACCTTGGATAATCCTTAATACTAGCAGTGCTGTAACTTGCTTATAACTCGAAAAATACTTTATGAAAAATAACTTTATTGTAATGTTTTGAAAAGCTCTTGACACCAGCTATTAGATTTTGAAATCAAAAAGAGGGTGTGCCATTTAAAAAATTTGATGACCTTGATCTAACCTTGACGACGCCATCCAAAGTCAGACTGACAAGATTAGTGAATAAATCACTTAAAGCCCTGCAACTTTTATAGGAAAAATTTTTTTCTCAAATGTTTAGTTTTCGAGATATTTCACTGGTCTGGGACCTTAATACTTTTACAAACAGAATAATGAGATGAATCAGTTAATAGAAAAAAAACACATAGTCGTTTATTTAAAAACTAATCCATTTTGCATACATATTTTTTTAAAACAACGATGTTTTCTTTCCACCAACTGATTCATCTCATTATTCTGTTCGTAAAAGTATTAAGGTACGATTATTAAAAAGTTAATAGTTTATGAATTATTTAACATTTTATGTCAATATGTGTTACAATAAAATGTAAAATATCTCGTCATCCTGCATATATATATATATATATATATGTGTGTGTGTGT
>NW_017304428.1:238778-240896 GCF_001594115.1 Trachymyrmex septentrionalis | reverse complement strand
CGCAATATATATATATATATATATACACACATACATATATATATATATATATACATACATACGTACATACGAGTATGTACATATATATTGCATGATCATGATGTAACTTCGTCGTGTGTTTACGATTAACATTCTTTAGGTTTTCATAGATAATATGGATATTATAAGAGATACCCTAACGGAAATGGATTATTAGTGAAATTATTTGATTATTCAGTCGTAGTTTTTTCGCGAACTATTGAGAAGAGACTACTATTAGATTATTGGGAGAACTATTCAGATTATATATTATTGAAAAAACTAATTCAGTGTTATTGCTAAAATAAATATTGATATTTAGCATCATATTCCAGAATATATATAACAAAATGATAAAAAAAAAGGTTTTCTCTTAAAATCGGGATCTAATTTTACGATGCTCTCTAGCTGTCACCCATCCAAAGGTTGTACCTCATCTAATGTTGCTTGACTTTTGCGATCATATGGGAACTGCTTCTTCGATGATCCTGAATTCAGAATTTTTATTTTTTACAAATGTGTAACTGTGACATATCTGGTGTCAATAGATATTGTCAAAATATATTAATTATTCAGTACTTGTACGTAACTTTATCATTATTGTGGATCGTCAACAATTGGAAACTAATAATTATTTATATAACTATTTTAAAAGTAGTGTGCTATAGTGTATTACAAATAATCTGATTAATGGAATCAATAATCATTCAATAGGAGAACTATTGAGAATGATTCTTGCAAATAATCTGGCATCAATAATCACTACAGTTGAAAAATATTGAGCAGTGATTATTACAAACAATCTGATTATGAAATCAATAATCATTCAATAGGAGAACTATTGGGAAATGATTATTGCAAATAATTTGATTTGGCATCAATAATCACTCATTCAAAAACTATTGGAGAATGATTATTGCGAATATTCCGATTATTGGATGCTACATAATCATTATTAGAGAATGAATAATCATTATTGTAAGCCAATAGTGATTATTAGCTTTCCAATAGTTCATTTCATAAGAGTAGCGTGGCAATATGTTAGATAAGAATTGCTATATGCGTTTCAGTGCGACAGAACGCAAGAAATTAAAAGTATCGCTATTATCAATGCTTTCAGTTTGAATTTAAAAAATTTGTTTTATCCACATTGTTGGTGTTCTGCCTCTCTTTGTTTTAAGATCTTTAAAAGTTTAAATTAAAATAAATTTTAACTAGAAATTAATTTTAATTTTTTAATTAAAATTAATATTTTGACAATTTCGATATTTTTGTAAAAAAATATCTAAACTTTAAACTGATTCTACATACTAATTTATAGAAATTGTATGTGCAGAAATTGTGTAAAGATAAATTATTCTGATTTTAATTTGACTCTCAGAGGGAACCATCTATCTTATTGTTAGATAATAATAATCATAAATATATGTATGAAAGTTTACTGAAACAATAGTCAACGAATTAAATAATTTTGACAAGATAGTTGAACTTAGATTAAGTAAAATGCTGGATTACGATTATTTTATTAATACTCTTAATTTTTATGCTCTTCTGTTTGCAATCCATGTATAATATATATATTTTGTATATTAACAGGAGCTTATTGATACGTACGGAGAAACAGCTACTGCAGATTGCGGATATGTGGAAGACCTTGAACTTAAAGTGGAAACTGAAAGTGACAACGTTGGTTGAAATATAGCTGAGAAACATTTTATCGATGTCCTTCTTGATGTGGTGCATTTCATGTGCGGTGCTGGAACGCTTTTGCATAATAGGAGAAATCAAAATATGTAGAAAGAATTGAAAAATGGACGACGCATATACGAGGTCTGTTCAAAAAGTATCGCGAATTTCTGCGGGTTACGTATATTCGATTTTCGATTTTTTGTGGCGTTATGTTGGTACTCATGTCTCTCACTTATGCCGACAAGTTCGGCCATTTTGAATGTTCAGTTAATTTTTGACAGCTGCTTTGCTTGTACGTGTTTTGGCTCGTCTTCGATTTTTGCCTATTCCAAAAAATGGATCAAAGAATCTGTATCAAATTTTGTGTGAAAAACAAAATTAAGTGCGCGGACGCATTCCGAATGTTGACTG
>NW_017304428.1:210851-238401 GCF_001594115.1 Trachymyrmex septentrionalis | reverse complement strand
AAAAAACGTTGGCACAAGTGTATAATATCTGATGGGGATTACTTTGAAGGGGACAAAATAGATATTCATGAATAAATAAATAATTTTTGAAAAAACACAAAATTCGCGATACTTTTTGAACAGACCTCGTACATGTCATTTTGCGTATAATTCTTTATTTTGTATGATAATATCGCATACAAAAGAAAGGAGAAAAAATTTTTAGCTGTTTTATTTACTCTACAATTTTTTGGAATTTTGATATACGTAACATAAATCACATAAATCACATGTCATTATCTCTTTTAATTACTGAAGATTTAATGTATTGTATTATTTTATAAAATGTGAAATATATCTTAGAGATATTTTTTGTGTTTATAAATTATCCATATTTTTCACTATTTTTTGTAAAATGCAAAATTCCAAATTGCCTTTTTTGTACAATCTGATTCCAATTTAATTTATGAATTGTTAAAGAAGTAAAAAATTAACTTAATGAAAAAATCGCTTGCTGGTGTATCAGATAATATAGCCGCATTATTGTAATATAATCATTAATGTTGTTATTAATTATAACAAATAATTTAATTATTATTAGATATATTTTCTAAATAATGTCGATTTTTTAGTAATAAATATCAAGTAATTAAGATACTTTGTATTATTCATAACTTATGTTTTGTTAAATTTTTGAAAAATATTTATATGATAATAAAACGGCTAATTTTTGTCGTATTTATCGAAAGATGGATTAATAATTAATACCAAAGATTTTATGTAAACGAATTTACATAATTTGCATTAATTCTTTCAAATACATCTTTTTGTCATTAAATTGCGTTGCGAACCTAGTCCTATATGCAGTATAAATAAATATGTGTTACAAAATGTATTTCATTAAATCATATATCGCTATTTCTGAAATATTGAATCGCTAAGAAATTGAGTCGAAAAGTACTAAGCCTTCTTTTTATAACGCTTTGAAACAATTATTACCGAGTTAAAAATCTAATTCAATCGGCGCCGTCCTTTAGATGAGTGTACGTCATGAGTTGTGCGCCTGGCAGTGTGCGTGAGTGCTTCGCTGCTCCGTTACGTCGCTATGTCTTCGCTGCTAGCATATGTACAATATTCACGTGTCGTTTATAATGCGAAAAATATTTTTACATTAAAAAACATTTTCCTTCCGAAACATTTCTTTCCGAGAAAATTTTGCTAAGAGAACTTTCAAATAATAGGTTACATAAAAAACGAATTAGTTTTGTTTACAAATTGAAATAAAATTTTTTCTTTATAAATTTAAAACTCATGCGTTTTCTTCACTGACTTCTATATATATTATTAGAAATACTATACTGCTACCTCGTTCGAAAAACCCCCAATTTTAATATTGCATTATATGCATACGTCGAGAATTGTTCCGCATGATCGCGTGACGTACATACGTACACATCAACATACATACATATTTTGACAGGCTAATTTAACAGTATTAAAACTATATTTTATTGTACTGATCAAGAGGACTAAAAAAGTTGACGAAACTGTTGCGAAATAAATTTTGTATTTTCGCGCTTTTTCTTCTCATAGTATTATCAAACCTTAATCTATATTACTCTAATTTTATTGTATTACTAACGGCCTCTACACTTTGTAACATTCTAACCCTTCAGTTGGCAATACTGATGCTATGACTCTCTTATTTTTTTTGCTGGCTACCACTTTATCCCACACAGCAAAAATTGATCCTAAATACATCCTACAGATGTTTATATAGAGGGATTTTCAAACATCCAGAGTATGCACTTGAAAAAACTTAGGAGGTATTTAGGATATACTGAAGATGTTTGTATGTCCGCTTATTCTACATCCATAGGACATAATCGTTTAGATATCATTAGGATGTTTCTGGATGACCAAATTTCATTCTGTCTTTATCCAGTAGACATTCTAAAATGTCTTTTAGAATGTTAAAACTTTGTAGAAAAATATTACTGAGCACTACTGCGCAGTACTTTTTTACAAGAGTATACTCGCGTATCCCGGTACGATAATGCAGGAAATAAGTATGCGTCACAGAAACTAACTATGAATAACTCTATTTAAAAAAGCACTTTCAGAGGCTCCATGACAGTATATGAGCACACTCTGCTCTGGCGGAAAAATTTCTATGCCAAAGTACGTCAAAAAGTACGCCTTTCTAATTCTACGACTGTGGCGTTGTTAAATATAGAAATAACTACCAAGCGCTGCGCGAAAGATGTACATAAAATGGCGTATTTAGACCTAGTTAGGCACAGAAAGTACGCCAAAGTGCGCGCAACTAATGATTATTACATCCTTCTATGCAGAACTGCTCTAAACTGGTTTGCATTTTTCGTAAGTATTTGGAGAAAATATGCCATTCTACGTCTTTCTACGTAGAATCACGCTCTACAATCGAATAGTTCGGCACAGAAATAACTATGCCTATGTTCCAAGCTACGCGATTGCACGAAAAAATCGTTTCCTGAGGTACGTATTTCTATACTAAACTATACCAAAGTACAATACTTACCTTTTAATTTTTCCGTTTGTAACAAAGTAAGCCATTCTACGCAGAATTACTTATATTCATTCGTAAGCATTAAGCATCTCCGCCGATAGAGGGCCACGGCGGAGATGCATGTATTCGTAAATAAGAATCACTTGAGAAAGTATATAAGGAGCGCAGTATTTCGTATGTGAAGTGAGCTCTCAAAATTAGGCTTTAACATTAAGTACCCATGCTACGATAGAATTCTAATTCCATCGTGACAGCAATGTGATAGCATCTTGAATTCATGCCAAATGAGTTCAAAATACTATCATATTACTTTAAAGAGTATAGTGTAAATGTATCCGAACTATGCCTTAGAGTATAGTTTCGCGTAGAGGCATAAATCTTTGACATAGGAGTAGAATTTTACACCAAACTACTTCCATGGTTCATTTGCGTACTTAGTTTTTAGCGTAGTTAAGCGTACTTTCGGGCATATAATAATTAGGCGTAATTTGCCGTAGTTTGGCATTTTATTTATGGCATATAAAGGCATGAATCGGCATACTTTAGCATAGGAGTAGAATTCTACGCCAAAGTACTTCCGTGTTCTAAACCGCGTATTTAGGAATAGTTTTTGGCGTACTTTGGCATAGAAATTTTTTCGCCAGGGAAACAATTGCAATGAATGAAGGGACAGTTGAAATGATTGAAAAAAATATTATAATTGTTGGATACTGTGAAGATTGTAAGACTGGTAGAATTGTTAAATTGCGAACGAATTTTGTACAACACTGAAGATGATCGATATGTCGAAACGTTTGTATTCTATATTTATTTGATTTCAATGAATTTTTATTGTTAACGACTATCATCTTGTGCGACTTGTAGCCTTTTATGTGAATTTTTTTTTAAATTTTAGAATCCAGTATATGTTTAGATTTGTTAATAGTCTGTTTTAGATGTACAGATTTTATAATTTACGCATACAAGGATGAAATATCTGAAAGAGAATTCAATCTTAATTTAATAAAAAATACATATAAATATATCTTATTAAAGATTAAGTTATTAAATTAAATACTTATCCATAAAATATACATGATTAAAAAAATCAATATACTTGGTATTTTCGCAGTTGAACTATTCAAGAAAGGATAGAAAAAATCGTAAGGCAATGTAAGATCTAAATTAGGTCCACCAGCAAAATGATATTTGGACGGCTTTGAAATATCATGAAAATTAACATAAGAAATAATATTAACATCTAGAACATCTGTACAATTTTCAAATGCGCACTTTAGCCAGCTAATGTCTTCTTCTTTGCTGAATACGATCCCAACACCCAATATTTTATAATTTGTTTTAGGCTTTGACAACATAGAATAAATGACATTGAAATGCATAGATGTAACTAATCCTGAACATAAGATTCGTTTACCGACTGTGTACGCTGTTATGATATTTCGTGGTATCCTATCGAACATGATCTGCAGCCAATCAACATCATTTTTGCTGGAAAAATTACCTAGTTTTGAGATATAAGTGATGTAACGCTGATTTATGTTTAACAAATTGTTTGTCAATAAATGCATAGTCAGATTTTGTAGTTCCGCGCAAGATAACGCAGTAAAATTCTTGATAAACAATTTAATCGAACATGCCAATCTTATAT
Source organism: Trachymyrmex septentrionalis (assembly GCF_001594115.1). Lineage (NCBI taxonomy): Eukaryota > Metazoa > Arthropoda > Insecta > Hymenoptera > Formicidae > Trachymyrmex > Trachymyrmex septentrionalis. The sequence continues at coordinate 234,226 of NW_017304428.1, read as the reverse complement.
CTTCACCAAATAAAACAACATGTCTATTAATTTGGTCACATTCTCCATTTCTTTTGGCCAAGGGCAATGTAAAAAATCCATCGGTTCTGTTGAAAAAAATATTATCGCTTGTATTAGCATGAGAAACGCCAATAATAATCGGTTTACCCATCTCATAACCAGGATTTTCACTACGAGTGAAAATTTTTGTGTTATTTGAATCTATCCATTTATATTCGATTTCGAAATATTGATAAAAGGCATGAGAAGCATTTCCTATATTAAAATATGCATCAATGCTGTTGATACCAGCAGAACTGTTGTGACTAATTACATATTTTAAACCCTTTACGATGTTGGTACAAGTAGAATTCATACAAAATCCTGATATGCTGGATCTATTGCACGCAGAAAATGACTTCAAACAGTAATGAATTCTTACTGGTAAACAAATATTGCTTCGACACATCTAAAAAATAATTTTTATAATGAAAATAAATAATAAATGTGAATAAGAGTGGAAGAATTATTCATAAGAGAAATAAGAAAAAGAAACGAGAAAGTATGAAAAAAAATTCAATGCAAAAAATTGAAGTATAGTATTTTTCTTTGAGTCTCTATATAAAAATTATTTTATAACCTCATTATATCATTGTAATAAAAATAATAATAATACTCTCATGATAATAATAAAGTAAAAACATTTTTATTTAACGTATTATTTTAATATTTTCTTTATTTTTAAAAGAATAAATTTTGCAAAATAAATATTAGATGTGGGAAAAAGTTCGTGGCATTTTTTTAGTAAAATTCAAATGTTTTTCTTAGAATATTGAAATCAATTTATTCAAACCGAATATGCTCCATTAGTTCGATAATATTTTGCTATTTTTGAAGCAGAGCCATAACACATGCTTGTCACACTAAACTTTTTCCATGATTTCATCAGACTTTTCAGTAATTGGTCGACCGAAGCGAGGTTTAACTTTGACATCGAAATTTCCAGTACAAAAGCGAGCAAACCATTTCCGTGCCGCTGATTTTGATAGAGTATCTTACCGTAAACAGCACAAATTTTTTCACAAATCTGTACAGCGTTCTTGCCTTTATCGTAGTGATACTGCAAAATGTAGCGAATTTTTTTAATTTGTTTCTTTTATTTTCAAAATGAAATAAATTTTGATCCACTTCACCGATTTCAATCTCTTCTTTTTCGGCTCAAAATAAAGATTGAAATGTCGCCTTTCAAACGCGCATTTAGTATTGTCAATGCAATTATTAGTTACTGAGTGCTGAGCATTTAATGCCATCTAGTGGGAAAAACGCCACAAACTTTTTCTCTCATCCAATACTGTATATTATTTTGTTATATTTGCTCGTTCTTTATTTGTAATTTATATAAAGACATTTTATATTTGTTTATAAAGGTAATATATGTATATATTGAAAAAAAATGGTTTATTTTTTTCACATAAATTCTGTAATTATAAAATATACCTGGTTTGTAGTAAGTGTATCGTTGAATGATGGCAAAGATTTAATAACTGTAAAATTACTAAATGTCACAGTGAACAAATATGGATTAATATTTGTTAATTTATTTTGTATGCAAGCACCTTTCCAATTTTGCAAGTACCTTAAAATTTTTTTAAATGTACATATTCCAGTAAATCCAGACTGTAGAAACTCTGAAATAATACATTATTAAAAATTTTTAACAAAAATTTTTAATACATATAATTTCGATTAACTAAATATGCAGAAGGAGACATTCTTTTAATGATCTTAATATTTTGTCAAAGTTATTACTTTAAATGACTGCTAAAAAATTTTGTTTTAATCATGGTGAAAGAAATACAGAGCTGCGTTCAGGAATTACGCCCAGATAACTCTAAGCTATAGGTTATGTTATGTATATTATAGCAAAAATGTACCCTAGAATTATCTAGGCGTAATTCCTGAACGCAAGCCTGAGTAAAGGTATCATTACATGCAGCGAAGCTTCGCTGGCGAAGACTCCCCACTCCGTCGAAAATGAAGCCAGCTTTGAAACATTCTTCGCTGAAACCCCGTATCCTTTTCATGAGCGAAGTTTCGCCAGCGAAGCTATTCTCACTACTGCTCCGCGAATAAAGAAGTGTTTTGAAAGTTTTGAACTTGAACAAAAAAGTTTTCATGCATGAATATACAGGATATTCCAGAATGACAGTCAAATATTTCATGTACTGATAGAGCGACTTAAACTGAGTCTAAAAGTCTTCTATTATTTTAAATATTAAGGTTATTTTTGATTTATTTTTTAATGGAGTGAGGCAGTGTGACAAGTAAAGTCGAAATGTTTCTTATATATTATTTTTTAACTAATTGAATGACATTCTAATAAACCATTTTACATTTTTAATTTAATTTTTTGTTCATAAATTGACCTTTCTATTTACTATTATTTTTCTCCCATTTTGCAATTTTTGTAATAGTTAATAAGATATTAGTTACTAAAAATCGTCGAATATTAGTTTTCAAAAATTTTTTACTTAAATATTGTCATCTTTTCAAAAACAGCAAGCAACAAAAATTGTTTATTTTCTTCTCATAGAGAGTTTTGAGAATTTTTTCAAAATTTTTTAGTACAGCATTTTCTTATGTTATGTCATTAAAATTAGTTGCCAGTAAGAAAATGCGAAAAGTTAATAAAAAATTTTGAAAAAATTCTTAGAGTTCTATGAGAAAAAGATAAACAATTTTTGTCTCTTGCTATAGTTGTGTAAAGTTAATAGTACTTGAGAAATTATAATTATATAACTATAAAAAATTATTGAAAACTAATATTCGGCGATTTTTAGTAATTAATATCTTAACTATTCCGAAAATTGCAAATAAAATAATACAAGATTTTTTTAATCAATTTAATCCGTTCTATCAGCACACAAAATATTTAGCGGTCATTCTGGGACACGTATATAAATATGTATAAATACACATAAATATGTAATAAATGCTCATAAATATATTATATAATTATATATGAAATGTTCATATATGTTCGTACATTCTTCTCTCTTTTATAAAATTACTGTTTAATATAAAAAGAATAATAATGACAAAATGTCAAAAATAATTAAAGGAACAATTTTCGTGTTGTTTGTTTTAGAAAAAGTCAAATTTAGAGAAATGTAAAAAAATCATTCTTACATAATTATACATAATTTTCCATGTAATTATATATCAGTATTTTTTGTCCAAACTTGATTTCTTCTAAAAGAAAAATTCTAATTAGAAAATTGTCCTTTTAATTATTCTTCGTGTTTTTTATTATTATTATTTATTTTAAAACTTTTCAGGAGCATATAACCAACCTTCGTTGTTAAGAAGTCATATATTCTAAAAAAAACTAGTACAATTTGTATACGTTTCGGTCAACATTTGACCATCTTCAGTACATTTCTAATAACATTATATTAAAACGAAATCAATCGATAGTGATCCTAATCTAAAAACGCAAAAACTTTCGCTTAATCCTATATTTTAAATAGAAATATCGCATTTTTTTGAAAAAAGGCGTATGAAGATAAATTTAATAATTATACAACGGTTCGCAACAATTAATATGGTGACGTACAAATCTTTATTATTTATTATTAAATGAATTTTCATATTGGTATGAATACTGTTGATTTAATGTCAAGAGGTACAATTTTCTTCTTGATCTGACAACGAATTTTTTATATATGAATACAAGACCAATTTAAGTCTTTTTTATGTTTTATTGGAACTCTCTACATGTATTCAATACCGTGATCGGACCCACAGGAGACACGCAAGTGGTCAGTTCTATGTGTGAATTAAATATGAAAATTAGAAAACAGTTTAATTTTTCAGATTTAAAAATTTGTGTTATAGATTTATTAATTGTATTATTTAACAATATGTCAATAATAAATTATTTGTTTTATAGAATAACTTATTACAACCGAAAGAAAAACGAACAAAGAGAAAGAGAAAGAAAGCAAAGAAATTAGACAATAATTTTCAAAAACTTACGCGTATCTCACTGTACACATCACACTGATATTGCACACTTACATGTTATTAATAATAACGTACTTTTCTTTGTATGTCGAGAGTCCGAAATTCGGTCTATTTATACTTTTCACACAGAGAGGGGACGAGAGGGGAGAAGGGGGGTTGACGAGAGAATTGAGTAAGAGGGGATAGAGTTATTGTTTAAGAAGAGGGAGGTATACGTCAGGAAAACGATCGGTATCACTTTGCTTATTTAAGGTATCTGTATGCATTTTTATGTAGATCATTTCTGAAATGCTTCTTTTAAAAAAAGATTGTTCAAAATCTAAAATTTCAGTGTTATTCCAATCCATAACATGTCCATCACTTATTCGATGATTTGAAATTACAGACAGCGATTCAACCGGTTTTTTGATATCGTTAATATGTTCTTTTAAGCGTGTTTTTAATTTTCGTTTTGTTTGGCCCACATATGTATGATTGCATTCTTTGCAATCTATTTTGTATACTACACCCGAATGATCATCTTTACTTATTTTGTCCTTGCCTAAAGTAATAAATTTATTAAGACTATTTAAGGGTTTGTACACTGGTTGGAGGTTGTATTTTTTCAAAATTCCTTTGAATTTATTTGAAGTCTTTTTTAAAAATGGTATAATAAAATAATTTGTCTTTTTTGTTAATTCACCATCGAAGTTCTGATCCATGTTATTTATTATTTCGAAATTATATTTGTTGGAAAGTATAATAATTCTGTCTTGGATAGTCTTAAATAACATTTGTAAGGGATAACCGTTGTTGAGGAGGGAGCTAATTAAGGATTCCATGTTTTTTTGTTGGAATTTGGGATGCGAAAGAAATAAAACCTTGTCCACCAAACTCGTCACCACACCTCTCTTTTGTGAAAGCGGGTGGTTTGAGAAGAAATTGAGATATCTACCAGAATTAGTTGGTTTTTTATACAAATCAAAAATGATGTAACCATCATCGTATATTAATTTTAAGTCTAAAAAATTGATACAATACTCATCACCATGATCGACCGTAATTTTAATGCGTTCATGATATGCATTAAAAGAATCTAATATATCATTAATTTTATTTTTAGAAGCTGCAAGTACAATGTCATCCACATATCTATAATAAACCGGTATGTGTGTAATTAAATTTTGAAAAATATTTTTTTCTAAGTCCTGAATCACTAAATAAGTAAAGATGATCATTCGGGTGTAGTATACAAAATAGATTGCAAAGAATGCAATCATACATATGTGGGCCAAACAAAACGAAAATTAAAAACACGCTTAAAAGAACATATTAACGATATCAAAAAACCGGTTGAATCGCTGTCTGTAATTTCAAATCATCGAATAAGTGATGGACATGTTATGGATTGGAATAACACTGAAATTTTAGATTTTGAACAATCTTTTTTTAAAAGAAGCATTTCAGAAATGATCTACATAAAAATGCATACAGATACCTTAAATAAGCAAAGTGATACCGATCGTTTCCCTGACGTATACCTCCCTCTTCTTAAACAATAACTCTATCCCCTCTTACTCAATTCTCTCGTCAACCCCCCTTCTCCCCTCTCGTCCCCTCTCTGGGTGAAAAGTATAAATAGACCGAATTTCGGACTCTCGACATACAAAGAAAAGTACGTTATTATTAATAACATGTAAGTGTGCAATATCAGTGTGATGTGTACAGTGAGATACGCGTAAGTTTTTGAAAATTATTGTCTAATTTCTTTGCTTTCTTTCTCTTTCTCTTTGTTCGTTTTTCTTTCGGTTGTAATAAGTTATTCTATAAAACAAATAATTTATTATTGACATATTGTTAAATAATACAATTAATAAATCTATAACACAAATTTTTAAATTCTGAAAAATTAAACTGTTTTCTAATTTTCATATTTAATTCACACATAGAACTGACCACTTGCGTGTCTCCTGTGGGTCCGATCACGGTATTGAATACATGTAGAGAGTTCCAATAAAACATAAAAAAGATTTAAATTGGTCTTGTATTCATATATAAAAAATTCGTTGTCAGATCAAGAAGAAAATTGTACCTCTTGACATTAAATCAACAGTATTCATACCAATATGAAAATTCATTTAATAATAAATAATAAAGATTTGTACGTCACCATATTAATTGTTGCGAACCGTTGTATAATTATTAAATTTATCTTCATACGCCTTTTTTCAAAAAAATGCGATATTTCTATTTAAAATATAGGATTAAGCGAAAGTTTTTGCGTTTTTAGATTAGGATCACTATCGATTGATTTCGTTTTAATATAATGTTATTAGAAATGTACTGAAGATGGTCAAATGTTGACCGAAACGTATACAAATTGTACTAGTTTTTTTAGAATATATGACTTCTTAACAACGAAGGTTGGTTATATGCTCCTGAAAAGTTTTAATTTTCTTAATGTTAGCCACTAAAATATTGAAATTATTTATTTTGTTACACTAAAATATAATTTTACAAAAAAAAAGCATGTGTGGACATTTATAAATATATTTCATATATAATTGATATATGTATATGTTTATGAATATTTATACATGTTTATGTATATGTTTATACAGATTATTTATATACATATATAATATTTGTGCATGAAAAATTTCTTACCGGGTCGTTTGACAGTTAATACATTTTTTTTTGTATTAAATTGTGAAAACATATCATTGTAATAAACAGACTACTACAAACAAAGAGATATGGATAACGAATACCTAAATTCCATAAAGCTGTTTAAACGTACAATTTCAATTGTTGTAGAACTAGAGATTAAAAGACGGCATACAGCTGCAGCAGCTGCTGTGTTACATTATATGGAAATTAAAAACAGTAATATACTAAAAAAAAATGTTAGAATAACACCTATCTTCAAAAATCGCAATGACAGCGCAGTTTTTAGTTTGCGTCAGTTGCGAAATTAAAATTAGAAGATCTTCGTTTTCATAATATTTATATTATTTTGAATAATATAAATAATAATATAGTAAATACTGATAACATAATAAGATAATAATAATATATTATTATTTATATTATTATTTATATAATAATATAATAATATAATAGAGTAAAGAACTGGAAAGACTACGGACAGTAGGAGTCAAGCGCAGAAGACGTCACAGACAAGCTATAAAGGTTTGGGTTGTTGTCACATCTAGTCAGTGTCGTTTGTACGCAGTAATGAGTCTTTCTGGTGGCATGATTTTTGATTATTTTCCAACTTTCATTTTCATGGAATTGATTAACATTCCAATGCAAAATTTTTCATTTGTAAGCTTCAATAATATTAGCTCAAACTAAAAGTGACTCACTGTGTTTGATACTGACTGGCCAAAATATCGAAAATCGGTTTTTGAATAATTCATAGTAATGTTTGCGATATAATTTGTGATTTGTAATCATTTGTGTCCTTATTTTCAGGATAATTAATTATAATCTTAAGGTTTTTGATAAATTAGTTTTTCGTATTCTCTATTTCGATATTTCCATTATTTCCTTTTTTATCATTCTTTTTTCTTTTTTCTATTTCTTTCACTTTTTTGGCGTTTACATTCTCGAGGTAAGGGAGCTCACCATGATAGGATAATTTTTATTCATAGTTTATTATGTTAATTTATGTTGTCTCTGAGGAGGGTTCAAAAAGTGAGCCGAAACATGTAAGCGCGTTTTAGTGAATAAAGAAGTTTCACACTTCATAGATATATTATTTGCGCGATGTCTTCTGCGCTTGATTCCTACTGCCCGTTCCAGTTCTTTGATTTATAAAGAGTCTTAATTAGTTTGATTTGTAACTCAAATATATTAGAGTAATATAATATTTTATAATGTTAAAGAAAACAAGTAGTAGGTTAGGCTTCGCTGCATTCTTTCGTTCATATTTCAACAGTGTTGAACTATGAGCGAAGCTTGGCTGCATGAAATGGCACCTTAAGTCACAGCACATAATACTCGATTCACAACCTTTTAAAAGATCTTAAGTTATAAATCGAAAAATATTAAAGCCTTGTCTACAATGAACAGTAACAATATAATTAGAGAATCTCACAGGTCACAGGGAGAGAGTGGCAAATTACATCACGTGACTCGTCTCCTTTGATTGGACTTGGGTATCAAAGCTCCATAGGCATGAAGAAATTGGAGAAAACTGATTACATGACCCCCGTCTTGATTGGACATTCACGTGATACAATTTGCCACTCTCTCGCTGTGAGGCTCTCTACTGTAGACACGTCGAAAATAAGTTGGTTTTGCGGTCCAGCCAGAAATGATTAACCAATTAACGTTAAAATCGATTCTGATTCAACGTCGTTCAACGTCAAATTGATGTTAATTCAACATCGATCGACGTTATCTTGTAGCTGAATGTAACAGGGCGCAGAGTAAGTCGGATCCTCATACGGGTTAAGTCCGTAAGCAAAATAGATTTCAATCATTTCGCTTTTCCGAACTTACTCTACGTCCTATTACATCCCCAGCTACAAATTAACGTTGATCGGCGTTGAATCATCACCTCTACTGCTACTGTTCATTGTAGTCGACGATTAATGAGTGGTAGTAGCAGTAGTGGATGAGACTATAAGAGTAACAAATTAACAAATCACAGAATATGAGAAGAATAATCGATTGTGACTGGTCAATTTCTTACTCTTACAGCCTCATCCATTATTGATACTGCCATTGTAGACCACGCATAATACCTTGTCCACAACCTTGTTTTAAGAGGTCGTAAGCCGCATGCTGTAAGAAATTGACCAATCACAGTCGATTATTTTTCTATTCATCTATAATTAGTCAATTTCTTACGGCCTCTTAAAGCAAAGTTGTAGATAAGGTATAAGTAACAATAATTTCTGTTTTTAAACTGTTTTTGTACAGGCTTTAACCGACTTAAGCGAATTAGTAAGGGAAATAATAAGTAAAACCCAATTCTTATCCCGGATCCTCATCAGCGCTCTGACACCGCGAACGCAGATTAGTGAAAAGCCGATTGTAAGGGCAAAATTTATCCCCGTCGCCCGTTTTTCACCAATCAGTGTCAAAGCGCTGTTGCCCGTATGAGGATCCGGACTTAGTATAAGTTCTGTGGCCGATATATCGTCACTTACAACTTATAGCTTACGGCTTACGGCAAGATCTCTTAAAGCAAGATTGTGGACTTAGGGAGCGTTTATATTGGCCGTAACCATATTCAATATTGGCCGTAATCTGTAAGAATTAACTAATCACAGTCAAGTATTCCCCTCTCTTCAACAGTAAGAAGGGAATCGAAAGTGATTGGTCAATTTTTACAGATTACGATTACGACATAAACGCTCCCTTAGACCAATGGCGGTAAAGAATTGGGAATATGAAAATCAATCACATTGGATCCATTTTTTACACGCAAAATTCAAACGTATATTATATACAATATAATAATAAAAAATATACACCAATTTTTTATCAATGAGAATAAATCAAATTAAATAAGAGTCCAAGCAGAACAAATCATTACGATATCAAAATAATGCCAAAATGACTTCAGAATAATCATTAAAAGTTATTTTTCAATCATTTCCGAAAGTTTAATGTCATTTTGATGTTATCGTTGTTCTGCTTGAGAGAATTCCTATATTCGGTCGAAGCGGTTACAATTATTGTATTAAAAAATAAGATAATAAAACAATATTTTAAAATATTTTTAAAAAATACATTAAAAATAAATTTTTTGTTTTTAAAAAAGTACAAAAAATATTAAAAATACTTATTTCTTTTTTTTACAGAGTGCAGTATTATGTTTATAATCTTGTAATTTGGATTTTTTTCTACAAGATAGTCATTTCTTACGTACCCTATATATACATAACATTATTTAATATTAAGTAATATTTTAGGCATAATCTTAGAATATTAAATGTAACATTTTAAGAATATTTGACTAAAATTAAATAATTATTAAATAATATTCTCGAAATATAAATATTAGTTATATATTCACTTCTGATATTATATGATTAAAAATAACATCATTTAATGTTACTATAATATTTTCTCATATAAACATTAAAACTATTATAACAATATTAATTTTAACTTGTAAAACTCCTACATCTGTTCAGTATAAGTACGTTTAAAGACTGAATAATTTTAGTGCGCAGTTGTAGAACTGGATATGTACTTAAAATCACGCCAAAACATTTTTTTTAGCACAAAATGTAGTATATGCTGATAACTTTTCGTTACTGGATAGTATATTTCAAATTGCATCAAATTAAAAATGATTAGTATTTATAAATACTTCAATAATATTTCAGGGATATATATATATATATACATATATTAAGAATATAATACCAAGAATATTGTATAAGCGAACATATAATCTCTATAGGATACTCTCGTAATATTAAAAAATATTTTATAATTCTTGAAATATTATAATAACTTATTTTAATTTCTTAATAATATCCATATAACATTCTAGGAATATTTTGCGCTTATAGGGTAGTTCTTCTTCTGTCTGCCAATCTCTACGTAGGTCAAGTAACCGCGAGTTCTCGCGTAAACTTTTACTTTAGATTCGTAATTTGAACTCCAACTCTAGATTCGTAACTTTAATTCCAATTCTAAATTCGTAACTTTAATCCTAATTCCAGAATCGTAATTTCAATCCTAACTCTATAAGCATAAACCTAATCTCTAATATCGGAAGCGTAATGCAATTTTTGTGTAGATCTACATGTTATCGATGAGTGTATTAGTGTAAGTTGGTAATAAAATTACTTAAATTTGATTTGAAGTGCATATTTCTTAAAGAAACCTCGAGCTCCACTTCCTTTTATTAAGTAATTCTAATAGTCGTGTAATTACCAATGTGTAATTACTAATTGCGAATGCATGAATGAACAATAAGTCAGTATCGGATTGATTTACAAGGAGCGACAATTGGATCCAGTCAACAGGAGAGCCACAGACTTGTCGCTTTGGACATGCTGCAACCCATCACGAGTGTTCCGTTGTTAAGAAGCTACAATTGGGCGGCGCAAGGTAAGATAACACTCTTCTGCATATCGATATTTATAACTTGCGAGCTGCAAATTACACTTACATGTGTCTGTTACATCCGCGCATTCGACCGCCTATCGACGCACGCATTCTGGTTGACCCTCTTGTCGTGTGTACACACAGCACGCGGTCCACGTTTTCGCTATCCAGTGAGAAATGATGAGATCGCAGTCGAATTCTCCAGCAAGTTGGAAAACATCAGTGAGCCTGACGCTACGACATAATATTCTTTACGGACCGATCCAAACTGTCAGAAGAAGAAAGTGTTGGAGCGGCTACGTACTCCCCGACCCTCAAATTAAGTTTCAGATTCAAGCTCACAACGGATACTTTAGTATTTTCTGCAGAGGCCTGGGCAATTTATTAAACTCTGATCCTGATATAAGACACTGACTATACCAAAGCGTTCATTTTCACGGATTCTCGCAGTGTGTTGGGTGCTATTAATTTTATATACCTCATTAACAAAAATTACATCGTGCACAGGATCAAATAAATGCTAATAAAACTTCATCAAGAAGGAATTGTAGACTCTTTTTTCTGGATTCCGGCACATAAAGGGATTCCGGGTAACGAGATTGCTGACAGGGATGCCAAAGAAGCTACGATTTCGGGATCCAGAAGGAACTTCAAAGTCCCTTACAGATCTTGGCCAATAAAAATGCTTTGTCTCGCTTCGTAAATAGACTGAGATCCAATCATTATAATTTGAATTATAATCTGTATCGGAAAAATATGTTCATTACTCCATGCAGAAACCTCAGACAGGATGCTAACCATGTGATTTTCTATTGATCCTATACTAGAAACAAATTTCGGCCCTTGTGTAGATATCTAAAGACGATTTTTTCGCTTTATCTTATTAATATATTTCCCATGCTGAAGAATCCTCTGGTTAAACTATGCAGATTTCTCTTCTCCTTCTTTAAGGCTATAGGCCTATCCATTTAGAATCGAGGCTGCTGCTCCTTTTCCTCACTCCTTTGATTAATTGTACCACCTTCGGGGAGGGGGGAGGGGAGGTACTGGTTCTATTGGAATCGCCTGTGGAAGATTGAAGGCATCTGGGATACGATTGGCCAACTGAATCTCATTAAGAGAACCAGGACCAACTAAAAACGAAAAAGAAGAGTGAGAAATGATAATGAAATCGACATCGAATCAACATTGAAAGCATCAAATCGACATTGAATCGACGTCGATTTGATATCGATTTCATTGTCATTTCTCACTGGGTATTTTACAAACAAAAAGAAAGCAAGAATTTTAAATGCTGTGAATACGTAGACTGCTGGAAAAGTTTCTGCAATCGAATACTTCCAATGGCGTCAACGTTCTGCTACTATCATATTCGTAAAATTAGACGTTTTTAACCTATAATTCAATTGACAGTTTGTACCCAAATCAACTAGTTTTGTTTGCATAGTATTTTAAAAGAAGTTATTTTGTAAGAAAATGGAAATTTCGCGTGAAAATTTTCGGGCAATGATTTTTTACGATTACAAATGTAATCTAACTCCGAAACAATGCATCGATCGACTTCATTTGGCTTTTGGAGATGAAGCACCATCCAATAGGACTGTTTATAATTGGTTTGTCGAATTCCAGCGTGGACATACCTTTCTTAGTGATGAAAGGTACTCCGTGAAAGTCGTCCATCCACGTCTGTTGTTGCCACTAATGTTGATGCTGTGCGTGAAATGATTGAGCGAGACCGGCATATAACATACCGCGAGATTCAGGCATCCTTAGGCATTGACACGAAAGCAATACATACGATTTTGCATGATCATTTGAGCGTATGGAAACTTTGCAGTTGTTATCCCACACAATTTGACCGAAGCTCAAAAACAGGCTCGTGTTAAATGGAGCAAAGAAATGCTCAAAAAATTCAACCGAGGTCAGTCAAATTTGGTCTACAACATCATTACTGGGGACGAAACATGGATCTATTCGTATGAGACCGAAAGTAAACAACAATCCACTGTTTGGGTATTTCAAAATGAACGGAAACCAACAAAAGTTATTCGTTCACGCAGTGCTGTCAAGCAAATGATTGCTTGTTTCTTCGGTTATATCGGATATGTGACAACCGTGGCTTTAGAGGATCGAAGGACTGTAAATACTGATTGGTATACAACAATTTGTTTGTCAGAAGTCATAAATGAATTACGTAGAACAAACCGAAATCGTCGCATCATCCTTCATCATGACAACGCCAGCTGTCACACAGCACGTCAAACCGTTGATTTTTTATCCAGTAATAATGTCGAATTGATGACTCATTGTCCGTATTCACCTGATTTATCACCTAATGATTTCTTTTTGTTCCCAAACATTAAAAATAAGATGCATTGTGAGCGATTTGAGTCGCCTGAAGCAGCTGTTGAAACATTTCGTACACTGATTTCTGAGGTTACAGCCTTAGAGTGGAAAAAATGCTTCGAAAATTGGTTCGAGCGTATGCAAAAATGTATCGATCTTAAAGGCAAATACTTCGAAAAACAATAAAGCCATTTACCGAATTTTACATGTTTTTTTTCATATTGTTTGCAGAAACTTTTCCAGCAGTTTACGTATTATACAGTAATAAAGATAGGCTGATTCTAATTCGGAAGCTCCGAGAGGAGTGCGGCGCAGGCGCGTCCGCGGGGAAGGAAAGGGGGTGATGTCTCTAGATGAGGGGAATACGCGATGAGAGGACGGGATGATGTCACTGGATGACCCCATGTATGTGCGGGGAAATTATGTCGCGATCCTCCACCGCCGCTGGAATAATGTCACACGGGGTCAGTAACCGCCGAGTGCAGTCCGCCATCCCCATTGCGCGCGTTATACATGTATACTTATTTTATACTTAAAGCTTAGTTAAAAAGCTTAAAGTATAGGACTGCCGAGAACAACGTATCCAAAAGAATATATTTCGAAAGTAACGAGTAACAATCCTTTCTTATAATAGCTATTTAATTTTTATATATTCCGGATATACATTCTATGTTGTTACTTGCAACAATTATGTCATCCACATAAATAATTATATAAATTTTGTTCTTGTTTATTACTTTTGAATATAGATATGAATCTATCTGACTTTGCTTGTACTGTTCCTTAATCAATATACTTCTCAATTTGTTGTTCCACGCTCTAACTGCCTGCTTTGGTCCATAAATGTTTTTGTTTAATCTGTATAGTCTTCTTTACCTTTTACTATAAAGCCTTTTGATTGTGAAAATATATGATTTCCTTCAGTTCTCCTTTAGAAACGCATTTTTTACATTAAAGTGTCGAACCGTCAGTTTTTGTTTCCCTGTTACTGTTAACAGTGTCCTAAACATACGTCTGCCACGCCACTGGTGCAAACACCTTCTCACAGTCCACTCCGCGTTTCTGAGTAGCCTTGCGCGATCAGTTTTATGCCTTACTATCCGTCTTTGAGGATCTGTTTTTATCTTGTAGATCCACTTGCAACCTACAACATTTTTGTCCGCTAGTTTATCCACTAGTGTCCAAGTAGAGGCCTTCATTAATGACTAAATGATATTCTTCATTCATTTGATCTATTCGGTACTGTTGGAAAAAAATATTGCTTCTTTATATGTATCTGGTTCTAGTATTGCTTCTTTCTTCGCGTTGTATCTCTTATTGCAGTATTTATCTGGCAGAACTCCTCTATTCCTCCTCTGTGATTTTTTAGTAGTAGTTGATCCTGTTAGTCGCAACTGTTTTCCTAAGTTGATATCTTTTCATTTTCTTGCTGGTTACAACTTTCTTCTTTCTTGATCTTTTCTATCTCTTCTTCTTCGTGATCCTTTACACTTTCGTTACTTTGCTGAATCTCTTATTCACTTTTTTTTTCAATAATCACTTTTGATCACACAATCTTGTTTGAGTCGTCTTTTTTTCGTTTAGAAAAATAACGTCCTAACTTATTATTACTTTATCTGTATTTGTATCCAAGTCAATATCTTTTTGCGTTCTCTGCATAACCCAAGAACGTAAATTCCTTTGCTTTCTCATCAAGCTCTCTGCTTAACTCTTTTGGTATGTGAGCATAAACTTTAGAACCAAATATATGTATATGC
Organism: Trachymyrmex septentrionalis; assembly: GCF_001594115.1. NCBI lineage: Eukaryota > Metazoa > Arthropoda > Insecta > Hymenoptera > Formicidae > Trachymyrmex > Trachymyrmex septentrionalis. The sequence continues at coordinate 219,059 of NW_017304428.1, read as the reverse complement.
TGTAGTGATAGTTTCTTCTTGTATCATTTTTCAAACGGATTCCTTTTATAAAGAGTCCGTTTTGTAAATAATTTGCAGTGCTCACTACTTCTCCCCAGTATTTATTTGGTAATATTGCGTCAGTCAGCAATACACCTTGCCATTTCCATCAGATATCGGTTCTTTCTCTCCACTATACCGTCTTGTTCCGGTGCATATCCAACAGTTTTGCACTTCAATCTCTTCCTTTCTAAAAAGGTTCTTCAAGCTTGCATTTACATATTCTCTACTTTGATCGGATCTAATAATTTTTACCTTCTTGAATTTAATCTTCATATTCCTTACGTAATCTTGAATCTTCTCTGCTGCCAGATTTATGTTCCATAAGGTACATTACTATATACTTGCTATAATCATCTATGATAGTTAATATCCTGATAGTTAAACGGAGACAGATTTTGAGCAGAGTCTACTACTAATTTTTGATTGCAGAAAGGAAGGCAACAAACTGTATACAGAGTTTGTTGCCTTCATTCAGACAATGTCAACAAACTGCTGTCAAAAATATGACTAAGCCTATTGACATGCTATGTTAGCAAATTGGTAACAGAAACCGAACAGAATCTGCTGCACAACCTGAAACGGCAGATTGGCAACAGAAATTGAATAAGATCAGCCATTTTCATACACGGCTTCGCCACGAGATAGACTTACTTCTCATAAGAAGAAAACGTCCAAGAGTCCTATAAGAAATGGCATATGTAAATCGAATAGGCAAATCCTAAAGATTTCCAAGCTCTTTTGGAGTATGCTTCCAGAATCTCCGAATGTTTTTTTTACTATTTTATAACTTTCTCATGTATATTTTGAAATGTAAAGATAATCAATAATATATTAAAAATTTTAAGCACGACCGTATATGTTAATACATCAAATACGATAAAGAACGCCAAGAACGGTCAAATTTTGGAAGTTACAATTAATACATTATATATTCTTTTTATTAAGTCAATTTATTCCAGATATAATTGCAAATCGATAACGTTCGGTTTCAACACAATCATTCTGAAATACTCCCCCCCTAAATTAAATTTGACTTGCAGGTTCGTTTAATTTCTACTGCTAATCTGTTTACATAGAATGTTAACAAAAACAGGTTTTGTCGACAGAACAGGAGCAGAATGCGACATCAGTTGTGGTTAGTCTGTTAACATCTTTTGATCAAATCTACCAGTCTGTCGACATTTTGCTATTTGAGTATATAGCGTTTATTTCCCGGAGTCTTTGTTTGCATAGGACCGCGAACGTCCGTGTGCACTAGCTCTAATGGTTCTTTCGTCCTAGTAAAAGATTTCTTTGGAAATGGTTTCCTATACCATAGTCATCTTATCCTTAATATACGTCTCGCAGACGCCTCTAATATCACAGTCGACTATCTTTAAACCAGTTATCAAATTCTCCGTTTCCATCCGTTTAATTGCTTCCGGATTTCTATGGCCAAGTTTTCTATGCCACATGTGTTAACGATCTTATTATCAATCAACAAAGCCTTATGATAGACTCGTAATTTATACAAGTTTTCACTTACATCTGCATAACCACCAGTAACTTTATTCTTTATAATATTGCACTATCTACAAACTCGATATATAGACCCTTTTCAGCTTTTTACTAACAGCAAACTTCCTTCTAGTGTGGGAACACACACTACATCTTTAATCAAAACTATACTTTGTTTACCTTTATTGTCCATACAATAATATATCCGTCTCCTACTCCTTGTACATTCGCACTATTTCTGTTCGCTTGTGTTATGTTTTCATTTTCGTATTTAATTCGTATTATTAAATACTTCAAAAAAGTTCTTATTATTAGTCATATGATACTAGTAGCTCCCGAATCGATGTTTGTTCGCTGATGCTGTTACTTTGAACACTGAAGCAAATCTCCTTTTTCTCGACAACGTTTCTTGACAACCCGATTTGCCCTTTTTTTTCTTTGCTGCTTTCCACTTGTATTTTTATAGTCTTTTTTCAAGTAATTCATCTGATTTTTTACAGAAGAAACACGTAAATAAACATCTTTTACATCTTTCTGCGACATAGACTTTACAAACTTTTTAGACTGCACTTTAAGCGCTTTATCATCTCATTCGTTTGTTTATTCCTTGATATTCTTTTGTCTTCTATCTTCGTCTAGAAGTTTTCCTTTCACCAACTTTACAGTCAATTCATCTTCTGATCTTGTTTCCAACGCTATTATTAGTGCCGATGACTTAGTTAGTGTCAGAATTTCTGCTCCGTGTTAGCACTGGCAGAATGATCAATTTTTTTTTTTCAAACATACCGGTAGTTTGCTTTTAAACGTTTTTCTGAACTTTTTGTATGCTGCCCAGCCCAACGATATTCTTCTTTGCAATTCACATGTTTGATTGTCTCTGATTTTGATTTTATGACCAAGATATATGTATTTTTCAATTATTTCTATTTCTTGTTGTTTAATGGTGATATTTTGACTAGAAACTAGGTTAGTTATCATTTTTGTTTTGCCAGTATTTACATTCAAGCCTTTTTCAAAACTTTTTCTGTTGCTGCTTCTGGAGCTCCATAATCATTTCTCTTGCTTTTCCTAAATCATCAGTTATAATAACAATATCGTCGGCAAAGCAGAGCTTGCTTAGATATTCTTCATCGATTTTTATTTCTTTATCATGCCACTTTAGTATTTTAAATGCGTATTCCAGAACGGTGTTGAATAATTTAGGTGACATTGGATCGCCTTGTCTAATTCCACATCCAATTTTTATGTGTTTATTATTGGTGTGTAATTTTACTGTTGTTGTTGCTTCTTGATAAATATTATGAATAATTTTTGTATATCGGTAGTCGATTCAACATTTTTAGTGCTTTTAGTATTTTATTGTATCGAAAGCTTTTTGAAAATCTACGAATAACAACACCAATGGTCTATTATACTCCACTGATTTTTCTATTAATCTTTAAACTTTGTAGGTGGTCGTTGGTTCCAAAGTTTGAACGGAATCCAGCTTGATTCCTTGGCTGGTAAAAATCTAACTTGTTTTCCATTCTTGTTGTTATAATTCTAATAAAAAATTTGTAAAGATGGTTCAATAGAATAATCGGCCGATAATTATCTAGATTTGTTTTATTACCGTTTTCATGGAGTAGGATAATCATCGCATTATTTCACCTATAAGGAATGGTGGCATCCTGAAGACATAGATTAAAAAGTGCTTCTATTTTTTTATTTCTTTTCCAATTTTCATTATTATTTCTTTTCCAATTTTAATAACCTCTATGTCGCCTGGTGACCTATTATTTTTCATTTTTCTAAAAGCATGCTATATTTGTTCCCTAGTTATTTCAAGCATGGATTTTTCGGATTCTTGGTTCAACACTCTTTCTGCTGTTATGGATAAGTGTTAAATGTTCATTTCTGCGATTTCTGTATAGTTCTTCTTAGATTTTCTCCACTATTTCAATTAATTTGTCCTTGTTGTGTTCTATTTTTTTACTTCTGTTCTGGAGCTTCACTATTTCAGTTTTGCTCTTAGCCAGATTTCTTTTTAATACTTTGAGACTTCTGTTCTCTTCTATAGTTTGTCTGGTTTTCTCTGGCTTATATTGTCGAAGATCCTCCCTGATTGTTTTGGTTGTTCTTTTGTTTATTTCTTTGAGTTTTATTTTGCTTCCTTCTTTATTACTCCTCAAAAGTCTTCTTTCTTCTATAAGTTTTCGTGTGTTCTGACTTATTATTCTCTTTTCTTTCCTAGACAGTATTTCTTTTGAGCTTTTTGTATGATTTCCACTATTGTATTATTTAGTATATCTATGCGCTATCTTTTCCTGTTAATTTGTTTTCTATTGCTATACTAATATAGTTTTGGAACTTTTCTATATTTTGTGGGTTATTCTATGATCTTTTATTTGTTTTTCTTATCATTTTGTATCTCTCCTTTCCTAATGGTATATTTAATATAGCTATTACCATTCTATGGTCGCTGCTGGTAGTAAACTGATTTAACATCTTGAAATATTTCTTTTTTGACAGTGATAAAGTAATCTCATTTTTGGTTTTTTTTTTCGTTTGGGCTTTCTCAAGTCCATTGCCTGTATTTTTTTTTTAGAGAAAAAACTATTTATTTGGTATAGTCTATTTGTCAGTAGAAATGCTAGTAGTTGTTCACTTCTTTCGTTTCTATCTTCTGTCCCGAAATGTCCTAATGCTGTTTCCATAGGGTCTGTTTTTAAACCAATTTTCGCATTAAAATCTCCGCATGTAATTGTGAAATGGCTAGAGTTTTCTTCTATTGCTTTTAGTCTTATCTTAGCTTTTAGTTTATCATCGTAAAAAACTCTCTTCGTCTGTGTGGTCCGTAGTTGGGGCATACGCTTGATTTTCAAATTATATCTACTATTTAGTTTTAAAATCAAATATGCTACTCTGGTTGAAACTTGTTTTATGATTAATATTCTTCTATATGATGGAATTTGTGGTCCGATTTTAATGTTATCAAGTTTTCTGCGTGTTTTCTCACTTCGCTGACTCCAACGTTGTCCCATTTGATCTTTGACAGTTCGATTTTTAACTCTTCGAATTTTTTCTTTGAGACCAGTGATCTGGTATTACAATCTTTAAATTAATATAGTCTTCTTGTTTTTCACGCCTTTTTGGGAATAATCAAGTTTCTGCCCTCCCCCCTCCCCCCCACAGAATTTTCCAGAATCTTCATTAGTGAGGTTTTGGCCATTTCTCGCCACGCTGGTCAGACGGATTGGCGAGGGACAGAGGACTATATTCTCTACCCCTCGCCAATCCGTCTGGCCAGCGTGGCAAGAAATGGCTAAAACCCCATTAATGAAGATGTTAAGTTCAAAAACGAAACTACCCCAGGTGAGTATGATAAAATATCCAGAATCTCACACTGATCATTCAGTCTGTCCCATAAATTCTGGAAGAGGGGGGGCAAAAAGGGAGAGATATGTATTTTGATGGGATATATGGGGGAGAGGGGGAGGATTTAAAGGGAACATGATTTCTCCCTGTTATAGGAATTGAAAGAAAAACGGAGAAAACTCACAGCTCACGTAAGCAGAGTCGCGTCCCTGAAGTAGATCTGTCCTATACCGGGTTCGTATAGGAGTACCAACTCGTTACCTATAAATGTATTCATACTACAGATTTTCTTAAAAAGAAATATTTTTATTCCGCATTATTTTTGGACCGCATCCGGCTACTGATCCCGCGTGATGTCATTCTGGCAGTAGCGGATCGCGACGCGAACCCCATGACCATCATTAACGTCATCCTCTTCTCTCACCGCAGATCCCGCACTGCACGTGTGTCAAGAAGGCGCACATTTCCTATAAATTTTAAGATCGTAAAATTTTGGAGAACATTTTTCCACACTATAGACTCCGGTCAACATCTTTTCCTCCCCCAAGATCTTGATCAATCCGAGAGCAAAGAAAAATCCTATTACTAGTTAACGAAATCTATTCCATCAATCCGAATCTAAGTAATCGGGGGCGATTAGTATAAAAACCGTGATTCCGCGGCTCTCGATGTGATTTTTCTCTGAGTTTTGAGAAGCTATAGTTGTCGGAACCTTTGAAAAAGGCTTCATCTGATTCTCGAAGCCCTTTTTCTCCAATAGAGTCAGTGCTAAGAAACATCACCAGTCTTGCACATTCTGGCCGAAGGATGATGAGCATCTCAGTAGTAAGTCAGTATATCTCTATTCTCTGGCTTCCTCCTCACTTTTTCTTTCGGTAATTCATTTCAATATTTCATTTTGTCTTTTTTTATTATTCATTTGTTTTTATTTTATTTTTATTCTTTTCTTTCTTTCTTTCTTCCTTTTTGACCTCCTATGTACAATAAAAAAAACATTGCAATCCGTTCACGTTATAATCACGTTCGTGTCCCCTTCCCCCCGTTAATATTATCATCATCCGAGGAAAATCAGGCGGAACCCTCTCTAATCCACTCACCAAAACCTCCTTCTCTCTTTATTCCCCCGCTAACCTCTCCGAACTTCTCTCTTCTGCCACACGATACTTTCCACACACACACTCACACATACATAAATGCGTACATATATTTTAGAATAGAGAACCAAAAATTGTATGTTATTTTTATTACTTAACAAAAATGTATCACCAAATATTGCCTTTTATTATAGATTTATTAAATTAAACTCTCGGTTGTCAATTTAAATAAATAAAACCTCTCCTTGTATTCGCTACTCTTTGCATTAGCTCTCCCGCGGTTGCTTGGATTAAGTTCTATGACCGAAAGCCAAGGCATACGGATTGGCACATCTGGCGTTAAAATGCGCCCTCCCGGCACGCTGACCCAGTTTAGGGCCCTTTAAATTAAAAGTATGTCCGACTCGTGTGTCCGTTTAACGGAGCACAAGTTGAGGTTTCCACTTTGTCCTCCATTCGACCCCCGGCTCGTTAGGAGCTTCAGGACGTAGCGAAATGCCTCCCGATTTGCGTCGATCCTTCCCCACTGCTCCCTTGCGGTCCGGACACGACCAAATCGGCCTAATAATTCAGTTCCTGTTGCGTTCACCCCCTCAGCTCCATGCATGCGGAGCTTGGACGTAACAGTATATAATAACTTAACTCTAATCCAAACATGTACCATTTAGGTTAGGTTATTCTATATCCATCGTCCTACTAGCGCAGGGGGGTGGAACCAGTCCTGTGTGGACGTATCTTGGATTACTCTTAATGCTGCTAGACACGTAGCTGGCGAGTGGCGACTGAAAGTCCCTGTGCGACCATAAATATATATTTATGGAGATCGGGACGTCGATGACTGGTCCCCTTACTAGAACTGGCAGACCTCGGCATACTGGTAAAATGAGAAGATCTCTGAGCTGCAAGTTCGGTGTAACGATTGTCGTAGACGCTTTACACGCTTGCATCCCGTCGGCAACTCAAATGAGTTGTGGACGGAACTTCGCGAGACGAGGAGGAGTATGAGAAAGATCATATGGCGATCTAAATCACGTCTATGGAAGGAGCTTCTTGAGACCTATGATACATGGAGTCCGATCGGTGAGGTAGGCCCTACAGGGTTGTGGTGAATAGGCTCTAGGCAGCTCCCTTTTATTGATGGAGGTTCTCCCTACAGAGACTGTGAGGGAGATAGTGGAGGTCCTCTTTCTCCGGTTGATGAATGTGAGTCCGTTCCTGTCGTTTGGGAGAAGAACCTGACGGTTTCCGGCGCGGAAGTTCGAGAGGCCTGTGTCGGAATTTCGTCTGGGAGGGCGCCTGATCCAGAAGGAATAGTCAGACGGGTTGTTAGGGGAATGGCATATTTACTCGCCGACATGTGGGCACGCACCTTCATTGCTCTTCTCGAGGAGGGCCGCTTCTCTTTCGTGTGGAAGGTTGGTCCTCCTCAAGAAGATGAATAAGTCCGATCTTTCCTCCTACTCTTACAGACCTATTATAATATTGTATATTTGCCTGTTGAGTGAGGCGGGCAAATTTTTGTACCGATGTCTACGTACCCATTTGGACTCTGTGGGTGGCTTTTCTGACAATCAGTTTGGTTTTCGGAAGGGCCGCTTGACTATGAACGCGATCTAGCATCTGAGAGAGTAGGTAGATGATGTTGTGGTGAAAGGGGAGGGGTGGTGTTGGTGATGTCTTTGGACATTGCCAACCCCTTCAATTCCCTCCCGTCGTGGTCTGTGGTCTACTCAACTCTAGAGTCCAAAGAAGTCCCGAGATATCTCAGGCGGGTGCTAGGCGACTATCTGTCCGACAGGTCACTGTGCTACGTCGATTGTGATGGTTTTCTCACGAGAACATCTATGATTTGCGGCATTCCACAGGGTTTAGTCTTGGAATACGACTCGGCGACTTACATTTGGGGCTGCCAGTGGGTTGCTCCATCATATGTTACGCTGACGACACCCTTATTGTGGTGATCGGCTCTTGGTTCAAAGAGACTCTGGTTCGTGCTGTGATCTGGTGGAGCTGTGATTGTTCAAGTCATTGAAAACCTTACGGTGTCATTCGGCAAGACGGAAGTTTTTATGGCGGACGAAGTTCCGGAGGCGATCCTTCGGGTAGGGGGGGGGGGTCTCTGTGGGATTCACCTTGAAATATCTGGGAATGGTCCTGGATTCGAGGTAGACTTTTCAGGATCGTCTTCTCCTTCCCAGGGTCTACAGAATGGCGGCTT
>NW_017304428.1:205697-210834 GCF_001594115.1 Trachymyrmex septentrionalis | reverse complement strand
GGGGGGGGGGGGGGGGTCTCTGTGGGATTCACCTTGAAATATCTGGGAATGGTCCTGGATTCGAGGTAGACTTTTCAGGATCGTCTTCTCCTTCCCAGGGTCTACAGAATGGCGGCTTCTATTGGCAGACTCACTGCCAATACTGGTGGACCGTTAGAGGGCAGGCGTCGTGTCTACGTCTCGGTTGTCATGTCGGTGGTCTGTATGAGGCGCCAATTTGGGCTCATACCGTAGCCGGAGACCGGCTTGTGTCGTCTGAAGCGGCTCCAACGGCAGATTGCTGCGACTATCGCTTAGAGTAATAAGGTCTATCACATCTTCCATGAGGCTGCAGCCATCCTGGCGAGATCGGTGCCGTTTAATTTTCATGGCGGATCACCTGAGATGAACATACCTGCGCGGGAGAGAGATTATCTGGAGGGATGAATCCGTTCTGTCGAGGACCTGGGAGCTCATTTGGGAGATAGAATTCCGTCGCTCCGTGGAGAGGTGGAGGCACTATCTGTTTAGCCTCCTTTCGAAGGATCCTGATGTGATGGTCAGAGAAGCCCTGGCCAATCGCATTGGCGATTGGGTGGCTCGTGCACATAGGGGCTTCACTTATCGCGTGATTCAGGTCATGGATGTTTTGAGGCCTACCTATACGAGATTGCACGCGCCGGTGTGCGCCCATTGTAGGGAGACAATGGATGCGGCTCGGTCCACACGCTGTTGTTTTGTCTCTTTTGAGTGGACTGATGTGTGGCGTCTTCGACGCCCTAGGTCTGGACGCGCCTAGGACAGAACGCCGTAATTAGAGCCACTCTGGATTGCTCGCGGTCCTGGATGGCCCTTATGGAGGCCGTAATGAGGAGGAAGGATGCGGGCGAAGCGTGAGCGGGCTCTGAGGAGGCGGAAGGCGATTCTCGCACCTGCCTCCTCGGGATCTGATGGCTGTGGAGCCATAGAGGCATGTATATAGTGTAAATAGGTAGCTTCAATTTTAATTTCTTAGATTATGTTCTCTAGCGTAGGATACCGGACATTTGAGGCAGGAGCTTATGCTCTGTGACTTGGATGCACCCTGATGTAATGTTGGATAAGCGGTCCCGGGGGGGGGGGGTGCGCTCAATTAGTTTTGCTGTTACAAAATGATTGGATATAACAGAGCACTAGGAGTCAAGCACAGTAATTCTTGTCCAAACCAATATGGTTAACAAAACAATTTTATTAATAATTAATCCGCTTACATGTTTCGGCTCATTTTTGAGTCATCCTCAGAGACAATATGATGTTGTAATTACAAAAAATTATTTTACAAACTAATTCATTTCACAGTGAGCCATCTCCACCTATATATTAACAGAAACTATAATACAAAAACAAACTTTAATAACAATCTAAAATGTATTAAAATCATTAAAAAATAAATTTGTTGGAGAAAATTATTTAATCTTATATAATCTTTAATAATTTAATCCTAAGATTAAATTATTTAACCTTAAGATTAAATTATTTAATCTTAAGATTAAATTATTAAAGTTTCAGTTTTGGTTTTAATGTCAGTTTGGACTATAATTAATATCAGAGTTTTCTTTCCTCCTTTTTTCTTTTTCTTTGTGATTAACGTTTTAGGTGTATTAAAAGTTATTTATTAATTTTAACATAATTGATACTAATTCGCTGAATGATCAAAGACTGGTTTTTGACTAAACCGATAGAATTAAGTGTTAGCGATATGGTGAATTTTTATGTTACTGAACTACCTTTCATTATTTTACAATAAATCGTTTTTGCTTCCAACAAATTTATCTTTTAATAATTTTAATATTATACATTTTAGATTGTTATTAGAGTTTGTTTTTATATTATAGTTTCCGTTAATAGGTGAAGGTGGCTCATTGAAATGAATTAGTTCGTAAAATAATTTTTTGTAATTACAACATCATATTGTCTCTGAGAATGGCTCAAAAGTGAACCAAAATATGTAAGCGGATTAATTATTAATAAAATTGTTTTGTTAATTGTATTAATTTGCACAAGAATTACCGTGTTTGACTCCTATTGCCCTTTCATATCCAACCATTTTGTATCGTTAAGGAGTCTTTAGGAATTAATTTATATTTAGTCTTGCTGTGGTGCCAGTTTACAGGGGGAGTTTTTTAGCGAAATAGGTAATGATGTCCGCTGTCCTTCCTTATGGGAAGGATGCGGATCCATCGAATCCCGTACACCCCGGGAGTCGGCCTCTAAGCGTCATTCGGCTAGGTTCTCCCTTTGGGAGTATCCTGGATGATTAGCTTTGCGAAGATTTTTCTCCTCTTTTCGCAAACAAAAAAGAAAGGATTAGGTTATATGAGTATATAATAATCTAGTAACAGAGTTACTAGATCATCAGTTGCATCCCCAAGCAGGGGTGGGAGTCGCTTCGTGTAGAAAATTGTAAAATATACTTTAAAGCAAAGAATTTTTGTTTTATATGGTGGAAAAAAAATATCATATACGTTATTTTTTGTTTATAGTTCTTTAACAAAGGACCGCCACCTAAAACCTGTTGGAGATCATGACCTTGACAAAAAATGTCATTGAGGGATGCTCCCCTATTCTAAATTTTTACCATATTTTCTTCTGAATAACGTTCATAGTAACGCAGTTACATTTTTAGGGTAACAATAACGATTTCACTAATTATTTTTATTGATACTTTATTTCTCATTACGTAAAAGTTTAGTCGTAACTATTGCCCTTGAAAATAGAGATGAAACATTAACAATCTGACTGTCATGCGATTACGATGCCTTTTCTTCATTGTATTCGCAGTTCACACATACGAGGGTCGTTTGAAAAGTCCGTGCAAAGTCAGAGACATGGCACTACTGGCGCGTATCAAGGTTAGATTTAGTTAGTAGCATCTCTTGGAGGAACACACACCAAGTTACAGCCAGATCGGTCTATTTGTTTGTGTTTGGCATTCATTTGAATCGAGGAAGTCGAGTGATTTTCACGATAACGCACCAGCTCACATTTCAGCAGTTGTGGTCGCAAAATTAATGGAATTAGGGCCATTTCTTCATATTGGGGAACAAATAGTAGTCCGAAGGAGCCAAGTCTGGAGAGTAGGGGGATGTGAGACGAGTTGGAACCCTAATTCCATTGAAACTATGAACTATAACACTAAATCCACATATCGGTACAGCTTGAACGTGAAAGTGGTATTAGTTGACCAAGTGTCTGCGAATACTTTATTCCAATAAATTTCATCCCTTTCGTATTATTTCATCAAGAGTTACATGGTAATGATTTTCAAAATTGTGTACAATTTTGTAAATGGGCACTACGGAGACTACAAGAAGATGATATGTTTGTCACTAAAATTTTATTTACTAACGAAGCTACTTACAAACAATGGACAAGTATCTTCGCACTATTAGTCAGTAGAAACCCACACTGGCTGAGAGAAGTGGACAGACAGAGACCTTAGTTCATAAAAAAAAACGTATGGACCGGAATTCTTAATAATAAAATAATTGACTCTCATTTTATCGATGGAACATTAAGTAGTCGCAAGTATGCACAGATTTTAACAGAAATAGTGTCACTATTATTAAAAAATCTTCCACTAACTGTACGACAATCAATGTAGTACGAGCAAGATGGATGTCCTGCTTATTCTGCACGGATTTTATTACTGAATTGCTAAACAGAAAATTTGGAGCTAGTTGGATTGGTCGGTCAGGAAATAACAGATGGGCCGCACGTTTTTCACATTTAACACCTATGGATTTTTATTTATGAGGAAAATTAAAACAACAAATGTAGCGAAATGCTGATAACAAGAGAAGACATAAAGAAGCGTATAAGAAGAGCTTGTGTTGCGATTGATCCAAATGAAATTCGTCGTGCAGTGTTATCTGTGTTAACATGTTTTAGAAAATGCGTCGCTGTTCAGAATCATCATTTTAAACACTTGTAATTATAAGTACGCTAATAAGTAAAGAGCCACCGCAAAATAAGGTGTTTTTTCGCCCGTTTTCTGGATATTGTCAAATGATTAGTTATGATGAGACAATAATCGCATAAAATTTTTAAGTTCAGCGTATGATTGATTTTCGAAATATAGAGAGTCAAAGTGGTGCTTGAGAAAGTATTACACTATTGTATTTTCACTGATCTAATATTTATGTTAAAAAATAGTTCCGATAGAACTTTAATGTTTTTTGGGTTGCTGATTACGAACGTGAAATCTAAAATCTATAATTCAAAATGGCTGATCCAATATGGCTGCCTGATTTTGCGAAATTGAAAATTATCTGAACGGATTGCTTTTCGAGGATTTTTTAGATTGCTGATTATAGATCTAAAGTCTAAATTAAAAAATTTAAAATAACGGATCCAATATGGTGAATACAGATACGCAAAAACAAGATTTTTGTGAAAACCGAAATCATGTTAAATATGTCTAACTATAATACACTAGCCAACAAAATTAACGCAATATCTGTTTCACTTTGCAAAAATAGGCAAATTTCAAGATAAAATAACTTCGTCAAAAATCATCGTATCGAGATGTTTAAAAAAGCATTTTACAGCTTGAAACCTCTACTTTACGCTACTTTAACCGTCCGGTCAATGACCAAACTTTCACCATTCGTTCAATAACCGGGTACCCGGGTACCCGCCTATAATGTGTCAGGTAGAAAAGTTATTAGTAAGCTAGCTACGTGGCATGTGAAATAACTGCAGTCGAACCAGACACTGAGTCTGACACTGAAATGGATACCCGGGTACCTGGTCATTGACCGGACGGTTAAAAAACGGTTTCATGAAGATTTTATGTAAGTTACACAAACATAAATGAAGATATATCAGATCTCAAATTGTTTTACGAAATTTGCGGAGTCCACGGAGTGTTGTAAAAATTATATACAAATGCGATTTACATAATTCGAAAAAAATTTTTATCTTTAATTTGCTTTTTTTACAAAGTTTCGATTTTTTGTCACCGAGTTATTCATTAAAGCAAAAGGGTCATTTTTTTCATATGTCTTATGGAATTTTGGAGACGGTTCTTAATGGAATCAAAAGTTCCCAAAATAATCCAATCCTTATCAAAAAGGATTTCTGAAATTCACGATTAACATATATATATATATAAAAT
>NW_017304428.1:204302-205491 GCF_001594115.1 Trachymyrmex septentrionalis | reverse complement strand
AAATATATATACAATATATAAAAATTAAAAAATTTTTCTAACAAATGTTGTATGTTTTCAAAAGTATCTTATATATATGTAATATATAAACATTTCGACTTTGTTCACCCAAAAGAGAAAAATCGTTTTTTTTTTCTCAAAAGGATATTTCACGCCCTGAACATAAGATTCTGCTCGTATAAAAAAATGATATATTCATTGATGATATGTATATATGCGTATAAGTAAATCAAATATAGAGTTAGGTATTGTATAAAAATATTGCCTTAATTATACATAAGTAGATGGACCTTGAAACATTAGTCTCCATCGAGGACACTTGAGACACTGCTGGATGTTAAACATCCCATATAGCACGCACCTCTAAGGAATGCGATAGATATTCAAAGAACATCCTAAGGATGATCCCAGTGTATCTCGCATAAAATGTTGTTTGGGATGATAGCAAAGATTATTCTAGTTCCCATAACAAAAAATATCATAGAAACGGCATGATAATGTGCAAATATCTTTTTTATTAGAGGTGTGATATCACATCAATGTCATAGCGACGTACGAATATGTACTCTATCATAGATGATATCATTCATGACATCACTGTGACATGGTTATGAAGCAGTGATGAAAATTGTATCTCACTGCGATATTTTGATATAATCTCATAATAACGTCACAATTTACTTGTGAGCTTATTGTGACGTTGTAAGTTTATTATGACGTTATTGTCAATAAGTTTTATGCTGTGAGGATAGTATATACATATAAAAGTCTATGTGTGCTTTCAGTAAATAATGCTGTATAATATTGGTCGGATTTTTGCGCACTGGAATTTTATTCTCGTAAGTTTAATTTTCGTAACCGATTAAGTTGTGATTGTATTTTACAGTAACATCCGTGATATGTACAATATTTTAATGCAAGCGAGCGGGTTTTTGTTATACTCACATTTATATTAAATTCTTATATTAAATTATAGTAAATTTTTTTGAGAGGATTACCTATGAATAAGAAATTGTAAGTTTTTATTTATCGAACATTTACCTATTTCTTCAATAGATTTATCATGTAATTTCCACAATATATCTCCATGTTGATAATATTTTGACAAATTGTATTTGAATAATGTTTTGCTATGTCTTATTTCCCATTTGTAATTGTTCATTTCTATTATTTTCCACAGTTCTTCCTC
>NW_017304428.1:138599-204202 GCF_001594115.1 Trachymyrmex septentrionalis | reverse complement strand
ATTTTTATATATAAATTATATATTTTTATATATTTTTATTTATGTTTAATATTTCTAATCTTATATATACGCATGATTAGGCAATTCATCTCTCTCTATAAATGTCTTTTCATTGAAATACTAGAATAATTTAGTTAAATAATGACCATTATTTTTTACTTTTTTAAAATCTGCAGCTATATAAATATTTTCTAAAGATATTAAAGTATATGTAAAAATTGCTTAATAATTTTTGTCTACTTGTAGCAGTAATAAAAATTAATTAGCAGCACAAAACAACTATTACCTATAGTAAAGAATTAAAATATTATCACGCATACTAAGAGTTAAATAATATTTCATTAGGACGATTTACATAATACAATATAAAGTTGTAATGTAGTATTACATGCATCAATGTAATAAGAAAAGAATATTTAAGAAGTTGAAAACAAATTTAAAACATTTCTTTAAATTATGATACATGTGTGTGCGTCTAAACTAAGAGAGTAAGTAGAGGAATTTAATATATTATTCTCATTAATTTCTCTAATATATCATATCTCTAATATATTCCTTCCTACATTCCCATTTATTTCTTTGCTCTTCAGTATCATTTTACAACTTTCCTCTGATAATTAACTCCTGATCGTAGCAGTGCTCCTTTAATTTATTACAATTTTATTAATTGGACTATTTTCATCAAGGTACACTTTTATTATATTTTACTATTTTACCGTTTTATTGCCATATTTAATTATAGTTAATAGATTTATATTAACATATTCATCTATCTTCATATCAAGGTTAACAATAACGTTAAAACGAGGTCTAAGACTTCTACATCAACCTCCACAATTTTCAAAAGATTGTACCAATGGTTTCATTTACATTGCTTTATCAAGATCTACAATAAAACTGTTATAGCGTGGTATAAGGACTTTACATTCAACTTCCACACAACGAGATGCTAATTACAAAAAATCATTAAACTTTTCATAAAGGTTCTGTTTTCTCTTAAAAGCGATTAATTAATTTTGTTTATAACTTTTTTATGGAAAAGATATAAATAAATTATTTATTTTCCTTCTATAAAGATTCTAATAATGCCCTTTAATGTAATACATATGCAATTGATGGCTGCTGCTGCGCAAACACAGATGTCCCTCCATCTCACTGGTGCGTGCGTGCGTGCGTGTGTTGAAAAAATCTTTTCTCCATTTCGCGGCTTAAAAAATGTTGAAATTAGATAATAAATAGTGAAGTTCCCATTTTTAAGCACATGCACGTATCCAAAAACTATTTTTTTTAATAAAAAAAAAGAGATTTTTGAGAAAAAACTCCACACAAATTTTATGGAAAATGGTTTTCAAATTTCGTTAAAAGTTAATATTTTGTAGCTTATGTCAAGCTGATAAAATTCTTCACAAGCACAAAACTTCAAATGTCGTAGTTTTTCTTCTAGAACTTTCGAAAAGTCTTTATATTTTATATAAAAAAGTACAAAAAAGCGAAATAAGTTTTTGTTACTACATACTATATATCAATGATATATTTTATGATTTTACATCCAAGCGACGCGTTAGCCAAGTACATAAGAAAAAGATTGATCGAATAGGCCATTTGACATGAATGTCACTGCGAACAAACGTCGCGACGCTACCAAGCTTATCCAGAATTCTTTTGTCAAAATTTATTTGAATTAAAATATCTCAGAAACTAAAATCGTAATAAAAAATCTAATGACAATTTTATTATATATTCGAAGTACGAGCTTTCGATTGCAACTAGTCCGATTAAAATTGATAGACTCAATTTTGAGATCACGAGATCTCTTAACCCAAAAAGATCATTTGCGTTATTTTTCAAGTTTTAAACGTACTCACACACGTAAAGCCAACTTGTTATTCAAGAAGCTTTCACAATGCCTATGTATTACAATAATTAATTAATTAACTTTTATTTTCTAAGAAATATGCAATGTTAGTGAATATTAATGTACACACACAGTCAAATATTTACAAATATGTAATATACAGGGTGCGCCATCTGTTGCGATAGCATCTGAAAGTTGAATAAATTTTGATGTGGGCAAGTTTTTTTATATTTTTTTTTACACAAACTTTATTTATTCCTTTCTATTTTATTTCCATCATGTTTTGAATATAATATCCAACAAATGACCGCCTTTATGTTTGATGCAAAACAATGCCCTTTTTCGTGCATTTTGCATCACATTTTCCAGCGTCTCGGTGGTAATAAGCGATATTTCCCGGTGAATATTGGCTTTGAGTTGAGGTATGGTCTGCGGCTTGTCGATGTACACTTTGCTCTTCAAATACCCCCACAAAAAGAAGTCCGGCGGTGTCAAATCGGGTGAGCGGGGAGGCCAGTCGAAATCGCCGTTTTTCGATATGACGCGGCGGTCGAACATCGTGCGGAGTAGCGTCATTGAATCGCGGGTAGTGTGTGCTGTGGCTCCGTCCTGTTGGAACCAGAAGTCGGCCATGCCATTTTCAGTCATTTCCGGAAACACGAAGTCACGCAGCATCGCTCTGTAACGCGCGCCATTGATCGTAACGGCTTTGCCAGCCTCGTTCTCGAAAAAATACGGCCCGATTATCTTTTTGGCCGATACGCCGCACCAAACGGTCACTTTTTGATCATGGAGAGGCTCCTCGAATATCTCACAAGGATTTTCGTCGGCCCAAAAGCGGCAGTTTTGCTTATTAACAGCGCCATTCAATGTGAAATGAGCTTCATCGCTCATGATGATTTTGAACCAAAACTCACCATCACCATGGAGCATGTTTTCGACGAATGATATAATAATATAATCGTCTGAACTCATCTAACGTCATTCGGCATCGTCGACGGCGACGGCGACGGCGACGGCGACGGCAGCGATGACGACTGATGGTGATGACATCGGCGACAGCGACCGACGATGCCAATGTCGACGCCTATGCCAACGACGATGCCGACGACGACGCCAAATGACGTCTACGCTGACTAACGACGCCGACGACGACGCCAACAATATTATTACACTGAAAAAAAAAATTTATAAAATTTTAATAAATATTTGTTTAAATAGTACCAATTTGACCATTTACTTACAGAAAATTAATATTTATTTGATTTAATCATTTTTTAAAATCGAATAAATATTTATTCTCTATATTTAATATTTAATATATTAAATTCTATATTAATATTTAATATTTATAGAACATATTAAATATTAATTATTTATTTAATATTTAAATTAAGCATAATTTTTTTTAATTAAAGAAATATTTCTTTACTGTAAGTAAATAGTACCATTGGTTAGTACTATTTATTAGTACTATTTAAACAAATTATTTATTCAAATTTTGTAAATTCTTTTTCAGTGTTCATTTTTATAACTTGTTACTTAAAAATATACGTACAAGGTACAATTAATGACATAGAAACGCACTATACTCATTGAAAATATTGAAGATATTATAATATTGAGTTGTTCGGAAAATAATTTCGTTTTTTCCCAACAGAGGACTTAATTATATTTTTTTACAGCCAATTTCACACTTAAACCGCATAATCATTATATATTTTGACAGCTGATATAGCAAGGCTTGCTTATAAAAAAAGTTCGATTGATTCTACGCAGTAGTTTTTGGTTGGTGCCCCATCAAATATGGAAAGTGAAAAGCAGAATTTTCGGCATATTTTACTTTTTTACTATCGAAAAGGTAAAAATGCTGCTTCAAGCAAGAAAAAAATTATCGGATGTGTATGGAGAAGATGTATTGACAGAACGCCAGTGCCAAAACTGGTTTGCAAATTTCGATCCGGCAATTTTGATGTTGAAGGTGCACCACGTTCTGGAAGGCCAGTTGAAGCTGATGAAGACACAATAAAGGCATTAATTGATGCAAACCGGCGAATAACAACTGGTGAGATCGCTGAGAGATTAAATTTATCGGATTCGACCGTTCATGATCATTTGAAACGCCTAGATTTAATCTCAAAGCTCATATATGAGTTCCTCATGTTCTTTCGGAAAGAAATTTGTGCCGTCGCATTGACGTCTGTGATTTGCTTCTCAAACGTCAAGAAAATGATCCATTTTTTAAGCGCATCATCACTGGGAACGAGAAATGGGTTGTCTACAACAATGTTAAATGCAAGAGATCATGGAGTAAAAAAGATGAACCGGCTCAAAGCATTTCGAAAGCCGATATTCATCAAAAAAAGGTGATGCTATCTGTTTGGTGGGATTCAAAGGAATCGTTTTTTTTTTTGAGCTTCTACCGGACAACACAACGATCAATTCTGAAGTGTACTGTCATCAGCTGGACAAATTGAATGATTCACTTAAACAGAAAAGGCTAGAATTGATCAATAGAAAAGGTGTAGTGTTCCATCAAGATAATGCGAGACCTCATACAAGTTTGGTAACTCGCCAAAAGTTTTTACAGCTTGGATGGAATATACTGCCACACCCACCATATTCTCCAGAACTGGCACCTTCTGATTATTATTTGTTCCGGTCTCTACAAAATTTTTTAGACGGTAAAACTTTTACTTCAAATGAGGAAGTCAAAAATCACCTGGATCAGTTTCTTGCCAGCAAAGAACAAAAATTTTATGAGCGTGGAATCATGCTACTGCCAGAAAGATGGCAAAAGGTATTGGAATGGACAATATATAATTCAATAAAATATTTATTCACTATAAGAAAATCGTCTTTCATTTTCATAAAAAAAACGAAATTACTTTCCGAACAACCTAATATTAACCCATTTTTGGACATGCCAAGTATCTGCTTTACTATGATCCTGTTCGTCATTTTCATCACAGCCTGTTTCATGCGACTTAAAATTTGCATGAAAGAGAATAAGTACGTTAAACTTTAGTTGCATATACTTTTAAATATATTAAAATCCTAACTGCACGCATTTTTGGATGCATTAAATGTTTATTGCATATAAATGTTGGGTAATTGCGCTGATAATGTATCCATTTTTCACAAATAATTTTTGAATAGATTTTTATAGGATTTTCGAAGTCTTTCATAATGGTATACTTAGCCAGTTGTATTAATTTCATACTTGTTTTTGTATTATAATATTATGTCTGACAATTTTTTTCCGTGACAGGTATATGTATATAGTGGTATTCCGAAAATCTGCAGCGAAAACTAAGGCATTTGAAGGTTTATGCCCATGAGGACTTTTAATCAGCTTGACATAAGCTACAAAATATTAAAATTTGAAGCAATTTGACCGTAACCTATTTCTTATAAGATTATGCGGGATTCTTTTTCGTACGCTGTAATTTGTTGTTCCATTAGACACTACGTCACTTCAAAAGTGCTTATTTTTTTTTTATTTCGTAGTACCATGTAATCGAAGGAATCATATTGCATAAGAATCATATAATACACTTCTAAGAAAAACATTTAATACTGATTGTCAGTAATATTGAAAGGATTCATATCAATATTGATTTTTTAAATATAAATGTTACTGTAATATTCTAAAATTCTTCTGCATAAATACAAAAAATTAGATTTGTAGCCGTATAAAATTTTTTTAATCTAAAATTTATCATTAAAAATAATTTGTAAATAATATACACATATACGAGAGTCGTTTCAAAAGTTTTGAGCCTCACAACATGAAGATGACATTACTCGTCAAAATCATTCTAGTACTACAATCATACATGATTTAAAAGATACCTGAAAATTGTAGCCATTTTTAACGCTCTGTTGTTATTTGACAGTCATACGAGGTCTGGCTATTAAATAACGAGACTGCGCGCGTAAAAGGCGTCCTAGAGGGGTAGGGTGGGAAACGAATGCAGCGTTGGATAACTGGAAGTGTCTACTATTCCAGTACGAAAAGCACGTTTTTGTCGCAGTAGTAGTATTTTTTCTATAGAGGTTAGAAACAAACTTGTTTTTTTCTCGTGCCGATAACAATTTGTGACGAAAAACACGAGCAACGGATCAATGTAAAATTTCTCGTTAAATTAAAAAAAACTCCGACTGAGTGCTATAAGTTGTTGAAAGAGGCCTATGGTGAGAATTCTCTATCTCGTGCGCGTGTTTTCGAATGGTATAAACGGTTTTCTGAAGGTCGAGAGAGCACCGAAGATGACCAACGTCCAGGTCGACCTGTCTCTGTTTCAACTCCGCAAACAGTGACCAAAATCAATGAAATTGCTGAATGGGTTCCAGAGGGTCAAACTGTAAACCAAACTTACTATTTGACAGTTTTGGCAACACTGCGAGAGCGAGTTCGTAACGACCGGAGTTGTGGAAAAACACAGTCGTGGATCTTGCACCAGGACAACGCACCTGCCCATAACGCGCTGTCTGTGAAGCGTTATTTAGCCGCTAGAAGCATTCCAATGCTCGAACACGCGCCGTACTCGCCTGATTTAGCACCCTGTGACTTTTTCCTGTTTCCGAAGATCAAGTCTGCCTTAAAAGAAACTCGGTTCGAGTTGAAAAAGGTGAAGCGAAAATCGGCGGAGCTCCTAAATGCTCTTACAAAAGAAGACTTCCAGCATTGCTTTGACCAATGGAAAAAACGAATGGAAGGGTGGGTGGCGAGGGGAGGGGAGTACATTGAAGGGGAGCATTCAATTGTAGAATAATTTTTAAAATAAAACTCTTTTTCATAAGCAGTCTCGTTATTTAATAGCCAGACCTCGTATATGCTAGTAGATATGTCAGTATTTTTGTAAAAATGGAAAAAATCGAATATATCATGTGAATAAGTTCTTGCTTGAAAGACAATACGTCTGCACAAATTAAAGCCAAGTTGGACGCTGTTTACGAAGACTCTGCCTCATTTCATTTGCTACCGTGAAAAGATGGGCAGCTGAACTTAAACATGATCGTAATAGTTTAGCTGATGATGAACTTCGGGACGACTAACAATTGAGCGACCATCATCAATAACATCGAAAAAATTTGCCAAATGATACTGGACGATTATCAAATCAAGGTTAGAATGATAGTAGAGACTGTGGACATATCGAAAGAATATGTTTATCATATATTGACTGAAAAATTAGGCATACGTAAGCTAACTGCGAATTTGGTGTCACGCTTCCTCACTGTTGACCAAAAACACATTCGAATGAACATTTCCAAGGCTCTGTTAGAGTGGTTTAAGCAGATTTTTTTGTGTCGATTAATAACTGTTGATGAAACATATATCCATTACTTCACTCTTGAGACGAAGGAACAGTCAAAACAGTGGATTGCAAAGGGTGAACCTGTTCCGAAGAAAGTGAAGACAGTTTCATCGGACGGGAAGGCGACTGTTTTTTGAGGGATAATCATAGAATTGTTCATCGACAACCATGAAAAAGGTAAAATAATGGGGATTACTACGCATCTCATTAACTGATTATGGTACTACGCGCTATTAATTGATAAGCTGAAGCAAAAATTGTGAAAAAACGCATTTAAAGAAGAAGAAAGTACCGTTCCATCTAAAAATAACGCATCGCTCATACTTCGACGATTACCATGGCAAAAATTCACGAATTGCGATTTAAATTGATTGACCACCCATCGTATTCGCCAGATCTAGTTCCCAGCGACCTTATCCTATTTCCTAGGCTCAAAGTTTGACTCGGAGGACCAAGATTTTCATCGAACGAGACAGTTATCGCATCGTAGAAGGCTATTTTGCAGAGCAAGATACCAACTATTATTTGAATGGTTAAAGGAGTGGGAGTATTGCTGAGAAAAATATATCGACTTAAATGGAGATTATGTTGAAAAATAAAACTGCATTTGACCGAAAAGAAGTTCCTATATTAAACTCAAAATTTTTTTAACGACCTCGTAGATATTTTTTTACAAATAGTTTTCATATATAACTTACTTACCAAATTATTATTAGTACTATACATAGATGGAAGATTGTCGTACAGAATGCAAAACAAGTTATTTGCAAGTTTTTCAAAAATAAAAGGTGTGTTATTTCGTTGTATAAAATTACGATTATAGCAATATCGTCTGTCATAAAGTTCCATGTGATAATTTTGACAGTATGGAAAAGCAGATAAATAAGAATGATTACAATCGATGTCGCAGCAGCAATTGATGTTACAAGAAGATTTCTGCACAAACAAAATGGAAAATTGTATTATATATTATATATAAAATATAATATGTGTAATAGAGTAACTGTATGCTCTATTATTCGATATACATGTATTAATTGTTGATATAAGTAAACTTAAATAATATTTTTGCATCATGATATTATAATTCAAATTAGAGATGCACCAAATATTCGGAAAATATCTAATATTTTTTCACTATCCGATCGGATAGCCGTATATATCATTAGTATCCAACAATATATATTGGCTGAATTTTATATTAAAAGTTTGTGCCATTGATGTAGGATTCTATTCTTTTCAGTTGAACTTCTCGCACTTCACCTTTTCCGTTGTTCTTTTTACGTTGAGGAGATAAAAAAAAAGTAAACTCTGCAATATGTTCAGTTAAGATTGCAATCGGGTAATGCGATATCAACAGCATCAGTGTTATTGTGTCATACTATCTTTATCATTTATTAGAATTCATAACAAGAATAGGATGTAGAATGCTGCATTATGACTTCTACAGATGAGCGCCTTTGTAGCGCCACAATCAAAAATGGCGACTCGTTCATACGGAGCTACGGAGAAAAGTGTCGCAAATATGTTCACTTTTTTGTAGCGTCACAGAATATAAATGTATGAATATAGCGTATGAACGGGTCGGCGTTTCGATTGTGACGCTGTAAAGTTGTTCGTCTGTAGTAGCCTTTAATGCTGATAGCGCACTCAACGCTAAGAAAAATAAATATAAAAATTCTGCTGTAACGTGATATGATTGTGTGAATGAAAAGATATCATAAATTTTACGACCGATTAAGAAAAAAATTATAAAATACAATGGCATAAGAAAAATCTAACATATGGAAATGTTTTTAAATATAATGATAAAAAGAAACTGAATGTTATTTTTGTAATTCTATATGTCAAAAAAAAATTGTGAAAGGAAAAACACATCATTACTATCTACTGAATTTTTATGGAATCATTTGAAGAATATGGATAAATATCCATTGATAATGAAGAAGAATAGCCTAATCTAAAAACATTGGCTTGAAGTATTTGAATGCTCTACATTCCGTTTTCGGAAAGATTTTTCAGCGCAGGAAAATCGATTTATATGTATCAATTATGTCGATAATCAAAATAGATTGTCACCGTTAGATAGTAAGATATTATTATTTATGAAAAATTTCATGAAAAATTTATTAATATTATACTTTGATTATCCAGCAATGTTAGTGAAATTGCAAAATACAGGTAACGAAGTGACACGTATAATTGGAAAGTGTTTCTTAGATTAAGTAAAAAAAGACAAGTAAAAGCACGGAGAGAACGAGGAGGGACGAAGAGGGAGGGAGGGAAAAAGGGGGGGAAGAGAGATGGGGGAAAAGAGAGATGGGGAGGGGGAGGGGGGGAGAGCGAGAGCGAGAGCGAGAGAGAGCGAGCGAGCGAGCGAGAGAGAGAGAGAGAGAGAGAGAGAGAGAGAGAGAGAGAGAGCATACATTTATTCAAAACGCCCTGAGATTATATCCCCCTCAGACGCACAAAGTTAAGATACATGTTTCTTAATTGTATTAAGAATATAACAAAGTGAAGTTATATAACTTTACTGTACAACATTTAAGACTATAATTTGAATATAACACATATAAGAATAGTACAAAAGATTTAACTATATATAGTAGCAAAATAAAGTGTATAATATATGGAATAGAATAAATACCAGGGCAAGTCAATAAATTTTTGGAAAAACATAGTAAAACATTTTTTTTTATCGATTTAATTTTATTTCTCAATATAGTCTCCTTTCAGCTCGATACACTTGATCCAACGATTCTTCAACTTTTTCAAGCCGCCCGAATAATATGATTTGTCCAACCCTTCAAAATAAGCCTCTGTTTCGGCGATGAGCTGCTCTCTAGTGGTGAATCTCTTTCCTCCGAACCATTTCTTCAAGTTTGGAAACAGGAAATAATCGCAGGGAGCTAAATCTGGCAAATATGCTGGATGAGGAAGCAATTCGTAGCGGAATTCGTTGAATTTGATCATCAGTGCCGGGCACGTGTAAACCCGTGCATTGTCTTAATGGAAGAGCACTTTCTTCTTCGCCAAATGGGGACGTTTTTTCTTTAAAATGTTGTTGAAACGGTCCAATAAGGCTGCGTAGTAATCGCCATTGATCATTTGCTTCGACGGAAGATAATCGATATGAATTATACCGCGTGCATCCCAAAAAACTGTGGCCCAAAAAACTGTGGCCTTTACGGCCAATTTCGGGTTTTCGCCTTCTTCAGATCTGGTTCACCCGGTAAAGTCCATTGTTTTGACTGTTCCTTCGTCTCGGATGTGAAGTAATGGATCCATGTTTCGTCCACAGTAATGAATCGACGCAGAAATTCATCTATATTACGTTGAAACATCTTCAAACATTGTTTTGAAATTGTCACACGGTCGCGCTTATGGTTCACAGTGAGTAAACGCGGCACCCATCTTGCCGATAGCTTTTTCACCCAAGCTACCCAATTATTCGTGCAAAATTAAAATCACTGTGCCATATGATATGCCTGTGGCCTCAACAAGTTCGCGCACTTTCACTCGTCGATCAGTCAAAACAATATCGTGGATTTTATATATGATTTCTGGCGTAGCAGCCTCAATTGGACGACCTGAACGAGGTGCATACATTACGAGTGCATACATTACATATGGATGTACGACCACGTTTCATTCACCCAAATTGTATACAGTTGCAAACGTTGATGCAGATGTGCTACGAACATTATTGAACTCGGCTTTGATTTCTTTCGGCGTTAAATCTTTCATATGTAGATGTTTGATCACTGCATGAAACTCGTTTTTTTTCATTTTGCAAAAAATACAAAGGTTGTTCGCTTTTAATCGTCTACAGAAATGAAACCATGCGATAAATTCGGCTCAAAATTTGACAGTAATCAGCTGAAAGATGCTGCTTGTCAAAAAGTAATGTGACATGACACTGCAAGTGCTCTCTGACAGATTTTCTAAGTACTTATTGACTTGCCCTCGTAACTACAACAATCCATTCATCTGACTTTGCGCATAAAGAAAGAAGTCTAGTGATAGTCGCTAATCAAAAGAGATCCTAATTAAATGCTTAAATAGCTCCACCTTGAAACTATTAATTGATTGAGCATCCCTTATATCCATCGGAAGGTCATTCCAAAGTTCGATTACTTTAAATTTAAACGAGCGTTTATATAGCTTATACTGAGGTAACGGAAGAAGATTGCCTGTTGCCCTAGTATTTCTACATAATTGAGCTGATCTAAACGTGAAACTATCAGAGAGAACTCTTGGTTGTTGAGTATGAATAATATTGAAGATTTGACACCCCACAAAATACAATCTTCTTAAATCTACTTTGAGCCATCTCAGTTTGTAGTAAGATATGTTCATCCCTTTTGACATTGAAAATGAATCTAACACATGTATTTAAGACTCTCTGCAGTCGTAAGTTATATTTCTTTGTTCTATCAGTTAACGCAGCAGTAACCCAAATGAAGATAAATTAGCAAAATGATTAATCTAACCTTTAATTCATTAGGTAACAGATGTCTGGTTATTTTTAGTAGTATATTTAGTAGTATATTTCATATAGTTTAAAATATGTTTTGTGTGTGATGTATTTTTCCTACAATATTATTGGTCCCAACTCTTAGATTATTTGATATATTCACTCCCAAATATTTTATGCAACTAGAATATTGCACCATCACATCATCCACTATAATATAAGGTGTAGTAAAAAGAAATCTATTATTTTTGCATTAAATTGAAGGCTTTATTTAGCATAGAATGATCCGATTTAGGTCAAATATGCACCGTTTTGTTCGATAACTTGTTGCCATTTTGAAGGTAATTTCATTATGCCTCTCTCATAGAAACCCTCGTCCCTGTTGGCAAAAAACTGGGACAGTCGATTTTCACAAGCTTCTCTTGAGGCGAATTTTTCACCAGCAAAATCATTCGCCATAGACAGGAACAGGTGGTAATCACTTGGTGCCAGGTCCGGACTATAAGGTGGATGCATAAGAACCTCCCAACCAAGCTCCCGGAGCTTCTGGCGAGTCACTATCGATGTGTGTGGCCTGGCGTTGTCTTGATGGAACACAATTCCTCTCCTATTGGCCAAAGCTGGCCGCTTCTGGGCGATTGCTTCTTTCAGACGGTCCAATTGTTGACAGTACAGGTCCGAATTAAGAGTTTGGCCGTAGGGGAGCAGCTCATAGTAGATGATTCCCTGCCAATCCCACCAAACACACAGCAAAACCTTCCTGATCGTCAATCCTGGCTTGGCCACCGTTTGCGCCGGCTCATCGCGATTCGACCACGACCGTTTTCGCTTGACGTTGTCGTAAGTGACCCACTTTTCATCACCAGTAACCATTCGCTTCAGAAATGGGTCGATTTTGTTGCGATTCAGCAGCGATTCGCAGATGGAAATTCGGTCCATGAGGTTTTTTTGCGTTAACTCGTGTGGCACCCATACATCGAGCTTCTTTTTGTATCCAGCCTTATTTAAATGGTTCCAAACGGTTTTTTGTGCAATGTTTAGCTCCTGGGCAATCGAAACAGTGCTTACATGACGGTCGGACTCGACGATTTCCATTATTTTATCGACATTTTCGACAATTGGCCTTCCAGAGCGTGGTGCATCTTTGACATCAAAATTACCGGAACGGAATCGACGAAACCAAAATTGCGCGATATTGACTGTTACAGTATCAGGACCATAAACACTATTCACATTTTCAGCCGCCTGACTTGCGGTTTCGCCTTTATCGAAGAAAAACTGTAAAATATGGCGTTTTTTCTCTTTGTTGGTGTCCATCTTTGACACGCACTCAAACAATACTGACTCAAGCAATCACAAAACTGTCTGAAAAGTTTTTTTAGTACGAAATTTTATCTTTCTAACGCCATTTGGCGTAATCCGATCGCACTTATACAACGCGAGATACAGATTACTAAAGCCATCTATTGGAAAAATAATAGATTTCTTTTTACTACACTTAATACTAAGAAAGTTATTTACTTCTAATGAATTTATATATCGCGTCGTTCCAAACATTGTAACTTGTATTTTGTCAGAATTAAGCAATAGTCCATTTTGTTTAGACAAACAAAAACAATTGATTCAATGTCATAATTGGTTTCTAATACGCTTCTGTGCACGTGTTATCTGTTACAATGCAAACAGATCTGCAGATCGTCTAAAAATTATCGCATAAAAATTATATTTGCGAATGTTTAGTTGTTTTTCAGATTTGAGATACATAAAGTGAACAGAAGCGGTCCAAGGACAGATCCCTGCGGCACTCCAACATTATTATGCGCAATCGATGAAGTTATATTTTTATTTCGATCATAGACTACCTGAGTTCTATCAGTTAAATACGATTTGATCCACGTACAGAGTCAGAGAAATCCATCCTTCTCAACTTATCAATGAGGATGTTATGCTGAATCTTGTTCAAAGCCTTAGAAAAATAAAAAAAGACGGAAATCGTGATTTCCCTGGAATCAACAGCCTGCCTCACTTCATCCACCATTCTTATAATGCATGTTTGTGTTGATGAATTCCTTCTGTAGGCAAACTGATATGGGTTCATTAGGTTATTAACTCTCAGATAGGGTTAGGATCTAGTCAGAGACTGTTCTTTCAAGCGCTTTCGATATCATCGGAAGAATGAATATAAACCTATAATGCTGAAGTAGGATAGGATATTTGACCTTTGGTATTGGTATTACGAGAGCTGATTTCCAGCTCTCGTTAGAAACAACTCCACTTATCACTGAGAAGTTGAAGATATGTACAACCACATAATGTATAGTAAAGTCCATTCTTATAACTCTTAACGAGATTCCATCAGAGCCGACAGCATTGGATTTGATCCTAGAGAAAGACTTGGTCTTAGGTGTTATATACTGTAAATATGGTTTACTATCATGAAAAGTTTCATTTACCTGAGGAACTGCGCTGCAGTCTTCCTTTATTACTCCATCAACAAAATATTTGTTAAATTCCTCTACAGTGCATACCAAACATCTTCCTTTATCATTACTTTTAATAAGACCTAGATGACTTAGCTTACTCTAGATAATCGTAGGATCCTCATCCTGTGCAAATCTAGATAGTAAGTCTTTTTCGCTTTCCGAACCATGTTCTGTACACTATCTCTAGTGGTTTTAAAATTTTCATAACTCGCTTCATTTCTATTGCGTCTCCAGATACGCTTTAGTCTATCTCTTACCCACATTTGTTTTCTGATATCATCAGTTAACTAAGGTGTAGATAATTTCTTGTACAAAACCCATTGTAGAGGAGCATGTTTGCCATAACATTCGGAAAGCCTACTATTAAAGATATTCACTTTTTCTTCAATACAATTTGAAGATGCCAGTTCTGTCCAATCACACGCTTCGATGTCGGAAATAAAATGTTGTTCATGAATAGTAAAAAAATATCAGAATTCATCCCAATGAGGCGCTTCGTATTTAAAGTTTGAATATTTAAAACAAGTTCCATTTCCAATCATATTGTTTATCACACGCGCGTTTATACAAGCATATCTCACTACATATATCGGTTATTGCGAAGAATGTTGCTAAGGTCTCGGTAGTCTAAATGCTTAGGACGCTCGCACGGAGATCCGGGTTCGACTCCCGGCCGAGGCAATATTTTTCGCAATAAGTTTATTAGAATTTTTAAGATTTGAGAAAATTTGGGAGGATTATCAGAATGATTGTGTGAATCCGATAATTTATCGGCTCTCAATTTATTTCTAAATAATTAATTTAATTTAAAAATAAATGTTAGTTCAACATCTTAATACTCGGAACTATAAGGCGTTTCGTATTTAAAGTTTGAATATTTAAAACAAGTTCCATTTCCAATCATATTGTTCATCCCAATGAGCCATTATGGATTGGCAATTTACATGACATATGCGCCAATTTTCGTAGTCTTGTTTTGTATTACCCATTATTTATATATTTTAATCTGTCCTTAATTTTGTCGCTAATTATTGGACATTTTTTGGCATCAGTAGTCGAGAGAGAGAGAAAGAGAGAGAGAGAGAAGGAAGGGGAGTGGGAGGGAGAGGGAGGAGGGGAAGGAGAGGGAGGAGGAGAGGGAGGAGGAGAGGGAGAGGAGGGAGAAGCAATAGAGAATAAAGATGGAAAAGGCAAGAAGAAAAGTTAAAGAAAAAAAGAGTAAGTTAATACAAAGTATAAAATATAAGTCTGAAATTTTGTCAAGTACCTGGAAAGAAGGAGCATTTGCAAAGTGATCAAAATTATCAGTTATTTACATCTACTAATAAAGCAGAATTGATAAGACAGGAATTAACCAATATCGATACATATTAGAAAATTAATCGATAATCTAGAAAACAATAAATATTCGGACAGGAAAATAGAGAAGAAATTTCGATAAAAAAAAAGAAGAGAAATAAGAAAGATAAAATAATCTTGGACCATTTAAATACACATAAGATCAAGAGCTGGGAGCGAAGGATCAGAGAGAAATCAAGCAAAAGAAGAAGAAATGAAGAGAAAGACAGAATAAAAGCTGAAAGAGGATTCTTGGGAAAATTTGAGAAAATGAGGAAAATCACAAGATACAAGAATTACCTACCAGAAGCAGAAAATTCTAAAAAGAAGAAAACAGATTATCAAAGAAAGAGACACAAATACATGAAAACATGGTAGAAGGAGACGTGAAATCTTTTATCAACTGATAAAAGAATTTATGGAAGAGGTAAAAACAGAATTGAGAAATACAAGAGAAAAAATAAAAGAATTCAAGAATGAATGGAAAAAGAGGAGAAAATTTATTGTGAACAGATGAAATAGAAATAGATAAAAAATTACGAGAAAAAATTAAAAAATTAAAAATAATAGAAGAGGTGAAAAAGAAGAAAGAAAAAGGAACATCATAATAAAAGACTGGAAGGTAATAAAAAGAGAAACGCTGGAAACGGCGGTGGAAGAGTGAACTCAATGTTGACGTAACTATAGAAAAGAGATCTAGACGAGAAGAAGAATAAATATGGTAATAACAAAGCTTGAAAATAAGGAGCAAAAAAGAAAACAGAAATAATGATAAAGAAAAAGAGCTTAAAAGATAAGAACATATTTATAGACAACGATTTAACTCGAAAAGAGAGGTAGATACAAAAAGAAATAACGCATAATAGTAAATGACGAAAAAAGCAAAGGAGCCAAGGTTACAGGAAGTTGCAAGTTAATGAGAAGAAGTTCGAATGAGAAGGAAGGTTCAAAAGAATAAAATTTTTGAAACAGACAGCTTTGTAGGCCCATAACAGAAGAACTGACAGAACGAATCAGAGACCATAGAGCCGTTCTACAATACTAAGGTCTGCGAGAGCGGATCACGAAGAAGGACGAAGCAGAAAATTCGATATCGATTTCATTATCATTTCTCATTCGATAAACATGAGAACAAATATTCACTCATCGCTAGAAGACAAGAATAGTCAATAAAGCCTTTACGATCAATACAGCGAGCAATCGTGTAGCATACAAAAATAGATCACATCTGTTATTTAAATGTGATAAATTTAAATAGTTGAATATCTCTAAGCGTATTGAGTTTGTGAAAAACGCAAAACTCTGCTATAATTGTTTGCGTTCACATAGAGACAGGCCTTATAATTATAGTAACTACACCAAATGTAAAAACCGATATAATACGAACTTCATACTTCAAACCTCTGACCATTAACAACAAAGACAGACGTTACAGATTTAAACTCAGACAAAATCGCATAACTAACAAGGAAAATTGGTGGCAACGTGTCTTGCAATGATTTCGCCCATTGTCATGCCTCAGCTTATGACTACCATGATGATATTTGTTCAGGATCGCGAACTTAATCTGATCAAGTGTCGTGGACACGATGCTTGTTGGACACGTGTGCTATCGCCAATTTCATCTCCAAAAGCTTCGCAAGACGTTTAAAACTTCTATTGCGACATACGCGCTACCGATCGGTGCAATTAATTTTATGAATACAATGACAAAGAGTATTCTTCGTATTACAATTTAATCACTATACAATGAATTTAATAAACAATTAGTATGTTTTCGATGATATCAGATCTAGGACCATCTAAAAATTTTTCACGAAACTTTATTAAAATTCCGTCCAATATCGAATTAGCCGATCCCAAAAATTTTATTTGCTTTGGGATGGATTTATTAATCGGTGCTGGGGTGGATTTATTAATCGGTGCTGAGGCGACCTTATCCCTGTTTTTGTCTTGCCAAATTAATTTAACCGAAGGAGACTGCGATATATCTGCAAAAAACGCGTTTCGGCTGGATCATTGCGTGCGGAGACACCACTGGATCGTTCAAAAATAGTATATGCTCATCAACAAGTCTTAATCAGCTGATTATTAAGTTTTGGACTATTGAAGAGATATCGACGAGCACTTCGAAATCAATTGAGGAATGTAAAGAGCATTTTATAAAAAATGTTACTCACAGTAGTGGACGCTACGTGATGCGGCTACCATTCCGTAGAGATCATAAACAGCTTGGCGAATCGCAAACCGCTCTCAAATTTGTATTTGCTTGAGCGCAAGCTTAACTCGAATATGGAATTAAAGACAGTGTATTCACGAATCACTCAAGAGTATTTTTGAAACAAATTTCTCACATCGATGACGCATCTGAGGACGAGTTCTATATGCCGCATCACGCAGTGGTCAAACTATCGAGCAATACGATTAAAGTTCGTGTGATGTTCGACGCGTCGGCAAAAACTAGTAACGGTTTATTATAAAATAACGTACTAATGATAAGAGCCACCATATAAAACCCATTATTTGCACATCTACTTTGATTTCATACATACAAATATGTTTTCTCTGCAAATATAGAGAAAATGTATCGCCAGAAGTTATTATACAAAAATGATCGAATTTATCAACGTATATTTTGGCATCAAGACAATCAAATTAAAACCTTTTAGTCCAATACTCTTATATTTGGTGTATCTTTTTCACCTTACCTCGCCATACACACAATTCAACAGCTCGCAGAAGATGAACGCGATAAATTTCCTAAAGCTGCTAGAGTTGTTAAAAAATATTTATACGTGGACGATTTATTAATCGAGGCAAACTCTATCCAGGAAGCGCACATATTACGAAATAAAATAATCGACCTATTTTCTCGAAGAGGGTTTAATATAAGACAGTGGGTCACGAATGAAAAACAAATCATTGACGATTTAAATTCCAATACTATAAATGCAAATCTCACACTCAATAAAAACAATCTTTTGAAGGCTTTGGGTATAACGTGGCATGCGCGTGACGAGACGCAGCAACGTGTTATGTTATTCAATATAATCAATCAAACCAAGAAGGTTACAAAACGAACGGTTATCTCTACAGTCGCAAAGATTTTTGATCCTTTGGGTATTCTGGGGCTTGTTATATTATACAGTAAAAAATTGATGCAGAATTTGTAGCAGCACAAATTAGATTGAGATGATTTTCTACTCTCCAGTATACATAACGCGTGGATCGAATTTATAAAACAATTATTGTAGATTCGATGAATTAACCATCGAATGCTCTATATACTTTCCGATTACTCTAACGTATAGATTCATGGTTTTTTGTGACGCAAACAACATAATAGGCACCTGTTTGTACATTCGTTCGAATGATCAACACAACTTATTGCCGGCTCTTATGCGTGAGTCGCACCATTAAAAACCATAAGGGTACCCCCATCTCGAATTATGCGAGGCGCTTCTACTAGTCAAGTTGTATCGCGAAGTACGCGACGCGATAGAATTACCTGTTAAATGGATAGTATTGTGGAGCGATTCAACCATTGTGCTTCATTGGGTAAAAACTTCATCTCATCTCTTAAAAACTTATGTGTCACATTGCGTTGCGCAAATTTAAGAGATAATAGACACTCAAATATGGCGATACATTAGATCTTAGAATAATCCGGCCGATGCTCTGTCTAGGAGTCAATCAAATGTTTTTCTAAACAATTAAACGTGGTTCTCGGGATCGTTATAGTTAGCAAGAGAAGAAAAAGAGAGCTATGCACGAAATTAATTTTATCGGAGCAATTTTATAGGAGCAAATGATCAATTAAAAGAATTATACGTTCTTTTTAATTCTGACGAATATAACACCCAAACAAATCGATTCGCAATTGAACATCATATCAATTGGCATTTTATACCTCCTATCATCCCATATTTCGAGGGACTGTAGGAATCCACACTGAAATTACTTAAGCATTATTTCAAATGCGTGATCGGTGAATACCTATTTACATTTAAGGAATTAAATATTTTCGTTGTAGAAATCAAAGAAATATTAAATTCTAGACCTATCCTGTCGGCTGATTCTAATAATCCCTTAGCCCTAATACCTGCTTATTGTTTGATCAGTCGATCACTGATTAATCTACCGAAGCCTGATCTCTCATGTCGTAGCAAACCGTCTCTCCATCTAGCAGCACATCACCGCGGTGCGACAAGATTTTTGGGCATGTTAGAACCTGGAATGTTTTAACGAGCTTCAAGTTCGCCATAAATGGATTAAGGACGGAGAAAGAATCAACATCGAAACAGCTGTACTCCTCAAGGAAAAGGTCTACCATGCATGCAATGACTGTAGGGAAAATCGTACAAATTCATCCCGATGAAGATGAATCGTACGAACCGCTACAATTAGAACTAATGCGGGAACGTTAAAGCGATCAGTTCTATGTCCGCTTCCAATTGAACAGTAATGACATGCAAATATTAAACTTACGAATTCTGTCCACGTAAACAAGGTCACATAGAAATCTAGTTGATCAGTGTTACCTTCTCAATGAGGGAAGTATGTTGTATATCACAAATTATTGTAACAATGGGCCTACCCTCTGCACACAATACTGATATAAACATTAAGTGAAAATCGGGTAGCTGCGTTCAGTGTCCCTTAATCCCGTGAAAAATAATACAACCAATCCGCGAGTCTAACGTGAATACAACGATTGGTCGCGACTAGCTATATAAACGGTACCTTCCATGTGCCCCTCTCTCAGAATTAATTAAGCCAGCGATATAGCGAGCAAAGCTGAATCTTTTAGAAAACAATACGAAATAGAAGTCGAATCTTCTAGTAGTGCGACAGAAGTCGAGTCTTCTAGCGAGCAACGATACAACTGTACAAATCATCTGCAATAAACGTTGATAAATATCTTTGACTTGTCTGCCTAGTACACGACAATATACGATAGAGATACGCCATAATATTTAAGAAAACAAGAACATAAATCTTCAAAAAATTTTCGCAAGATTTAGATGTGGAAATAAAAAACTACGCAATAAATTTTGACGTGAATAGAGTACTGTAGGCTATGCCGGATGAACTTCCGAAAACACTCGATTACCATGAATTTTAGTAGAAATACTCCAAATGATGTCAAATGATGGATTTTCACCGAAGATTTAATACAAAAAACGTTTACACATCGCATGGAATGGAATTTCGAAAATGTTGCCTCATTGTTTAGGGGCACATGACTTTCGGCAAAACGAGATCCACTCCACCTCCCTCACTGTTTAAGGATGCACGACTTTTTACGTGAAGCGAATTTCACTCCACCTCCCTGTCAAGAGGCATTTCACTTTCTACACGAAGCAAGTCTCATCACACTCTCTCCCTGTTAAGGGGCATCCGACTTTCTACGCGAAGCGAATTTCATCACATCTCCTCTTCTGCTAAAAGCTTCCGATTTTCCACGCAAAGTGAGTTTCACCCTTTGGAAGAGGGGAAGATGGGGTGAAACTCGCGGGGAAAATTGGACGCCTCTTGAAAGATGAAGTGAAACTCGCTTCACGTGAAAGACAATTTTAAAAGCGAAGAAAGAACAAACCGAAGAGAATCTAGAAGAGTAGAAGCTGTTATAGTTATACAATGTGACCCATTTTAATCGATCATTCAATTACAAATATCTCTTGAACAGTGCATTTTAGAGAAAAATGTTTTAGACAAAAGGTGTGAGACTTCGAGGGAGACATAAAATGATACCATTGGTTTGATCTTAAGTTGCGTCGTCAAGGTCAGGTCAAGGTCATGAATTTTTTAAGCGGAATGGAACTCCCTATTTTTCATTACACGTTTTTGTAGTTCTCTTAAAAGTTTAAAAAAAAATAATAAAATATTTTTTCATGAAGTACTTCGAGAGTTATAAGGCTTGAAAATTACAGTACCGTCAGTATTAGCATTACTCAGGGTATCCGACCGATGCGACGGCTAAAATCTTTTGAATGTTGTTCAAGATCATGATCTGGATAATATTTGTCAAGATCGAGGCCATTGGAAACTGTACCTCTTATTTTCATTTTTACGTTAAAATGAATTTTTAGTGCAGAAATGAAAAGAGAAACAATTTCCAATTATCTTGATTCTGACAAATGTTATCCAGGTCATGATCCTGAACAACATTCAAGAGGTTTTAGCCGTCGATCACCTTGGGTAATGTTAATGCCAGCGGTGTTGTAACTTTCAAGCGTTATAACTCGGAAAGTACTTAATAAAAATGAACTTAATTACAGTGTTTTAGAAAGCTCTCGAGATAAGCTACAAAATATGTAATAAAAAATAGGGGATTCCATTCAAAAAATGCAAAAGTACCTTGCTCTCACCTCGACAACGCTATCAAACCATTTTGTGTCCTCTTCAAAGTCCCAAAATCTTTATCTGAAACATTTTTCCCTTAAATGTACTGTTAAAGAGACGTTTGAGATGATCGATTAAAATGGTACGTTGTATAGGACGAAAAATAAATTATTATATCTATTTTGTATAAAATTATTACAGTAAAGAATAAATAAGTCAGAATAAATAATAAAATTTTACATACTGTTAACCGCGTTAGCTCTCTATTGACTATTTTTCCCTTTTTTATTAAATTTATCTTTAGAGCCATATCTATATCTTTATTTATATTATAGTAAATGTATATGTCAAGAAAATTTATGTAAGATTAATATAAAAACTCATTTCGAAGCTGTAAGATAAGAAATAAATGTTTATCTACCAAGCAGTGTAGAAACTGTAAACACTCTTGTACCACAGCCGGTTAATTGTTATTGCTATTTTTTCCTTGTTTTCTCTTTTTTTACCGTATATCCGACGGAATATTGAATATTCAATGTTACATTCTTTTTGGATATTCGATATCTGAAATCTCCTGTAATTTTAAAACTCAGTGCATCCCTAATTAAAATATAAAATAATCTTTCTTTTAATTAACAAAGGAGTAAGTAAGATCAAATTCTATCTCGCGATGAAACCTAAACTAACTTTAAAAATCTTTCGTGAAGTCTTAAGAAATATAAAAATAATTCATTTATCTGAGAAGTGGGAAAGTTATAAGAATAGTGCAGTAAGCTATTAGGTTTTAATATTGGATTATACCATAGAAATCAATAATCTTCTGTATTTTAAGAAATCATCTGTGTAACCAAAATAAAGTACATATTTTGCATTCTTCATTTTAATAAATTATTTTGTGTTTTTACTTAATTTTTTTTTAGTTAAATTTAATATTTATTTAATCCTTTTATAATATAGGTTGAGAATTAATAATATTAAGAAATATCATTTAATGATTAAACGTAAATATTCCGCGTGCACTTTTTATTGAGCGACGCGGTAGCATCGCGATACCAAATACAAAAATATTAGGAGTGTGATTTGATTTTGAGGATTTTGCAAGAAACGGCACACATTAATGTCAGTGTTGTTAAAGATATTTCAATCGCAGCTATCTCGTTTCTTAATGCTATACTATTACTCCATGATATTTAGTCATTTATTGACAATAGATGTAATAATGTTTATACCATTTAAAAAATGGAGCTTCCTAAGAAGCATTTTTGACATGCGTTTCGTTTTTTAGTCAGAAGAAAACGGTTGAAGATCATAGAATTCTGACAGAAACTTATGTTGCTGCATCAATTAAGATATGTGAATATCGATTCAGACGATTCAGATGATTCAGACAAAAGTGATGATTTTAATGTTAATGACAAAGATCGCTCAGGACAACCAAAAAAGCTGAAAAATGCAGATTTGCAAACATTATTGGACGAAAATCTAGTACAATCCACTTCAAAACTTGCCAGAGAATTAAATATTGATCTTACAAAAGTTACAATACTAAACGTTTACATGATACGAAAAAGATTCACAAAGAAGGAAAATGGATTCCACATCAGTTATCGGATAATCCCATTGCGAACTTAAACATTTGCATTTCGTTGCCAGACAAAAAAGTAAGATTTTTTTGTATTGAATTGTTATTGGGGATGAAAAATGGATCTATTTTGGATAATTACGAAACGAAAAAAATCATGGATTGATTCAAATCAATCAGCAACATTCACTCCGAGGCACAGTATTTACGGTTCAAAGTTATTGTTGTGTATTTAGTAATATCAAAAAGGTATTGTACTATGAACTATTAAATCCGAAAGAAATTATTGCGATCGAGAAGCTCGATAGTGGCAAAATACTCTCTACCACTTTTCTATACGGCCGGAGGATTCTGAATTAAAAGATAACGAAATAGGAACGTTGTTCTCGCTCGTATTGTTCCGGAATCGCTCGACGATTCCCGCCGGTTAATAATACGAGCGGAAGAAAACGGAATTCGGCGGAATTCGTGTATACTCACAGATCACCAGCGGAACGGCTGTCACCTGTAAATTATCTTTAGATTTGTTTAAAAAATATGCGAGCGCATCGCGCCCTCATCGTTGCATCCCATTGGTGGGTGCGACGCATTCGGCTAGAGAACTTTCTGCTAGGGACGATGCAGTTTTTAGAGGTGCATCGTTACAATTTTATATATGCTTCCTGAATATTTGTAAAATATAAGATATATTTATATATAAACTAATAAGTTCCGATTAGTTTCTAAGTTTCCACGTATAAACCAATATTAAAACCTAATAATTTACTGCGCTATTCTCATAATTTTCTCACCACTTCTCGAATAAATGATAGTTATTTTTTTACTTCTTGAGATCTAACGAAGGATTTTTAAAAATAGTTTAGATTCCATCACGAGGAAAAAGTTGGCCTTATTTTATTCCTTCAATGTTTTATATGAAAAATGTAATACTTGCACGTACAATCAAGTCACATTCGCAAATTTCTTTTTTTTCGAATGTAAGAATTTCATAATCACTTGGACGCATTACTGGCGAGAATATTGTTGTGAAAGTTGACTGTACTTCTAGTTGTTCTGTTGAGTTGATATTTATTCTTGAAGATATTATTTCTGTTGGAATGGTAGTAGTAAATATTTTATCTTCTTCTGTATCATTTGATAAGTCCTTGAAAGATGAATTATCAATTTCAGGAATCTGTGTATATATGGTTGAATTTATTGACTCTTTGCAATCTGTGTCATTTATACAGATTGATATATCTTCTATTTTCGTTACTTCTACCACATTAATACATGTTAATAGTAACAATGGAAGAAAAAACATTATTGTAAATAATTGATATTGTTTATGCATTATATCAACATAAATATTTGCTTGAAATTAGATCTTTTTCTTAGATCTGCTAAGACTTTTTAATTGAAGATTGCTTATGCACTTTCCATTGCTTTCATAATCATCTGTTCACAACTGACATCCAAATTTATCGAAATTTCTTGTTAAGATATGTAACTGAACGATTACTGTTCCCATGCTTTGTGTTAGTATTTCAAACCTATCTAATGTGTTTATTAAAACACTAGGTGATTTTAATTGTAAACTATTTCCTAGAAATTTATCATATAATTTGTCCTTCCAAGTACCTGTATAAAAGTTTAATAAACTTTTATTAGAATAATAATAAATTTTGTTAATACAATGTATATTATGAAATTTTGTATATTCAGCATATACCAATAGGTTTCCATGTATGACAATCTAAAACATAAGAACCAGATGATACTGGAACATTATATACTCCATATGAAAGAAATATTATCCTTCCATAATTATCTCTGCCAAACACTTGTAATAGTAACTTAGGAGAATTTTGTATAGTCTGAGTTGTGTAATGTAAATCTACCGGATGATCCCAAACTGGATTATTAGTATAAAAATCGCAGCTCTCTTGCGTTTGTCCTTCCTCATGTCCTGATATGATTTTCCAACCATTACCTACAATAATAATAAAATTTATCAACAGGGCAAATTCTATTTCTATTAACTAATAAACATGGGCTTATTTCTCCTACCAACATAAAAATTCCATTTACAGAGTAGATGTGATTGTTTAAAATTTTTTGCGGATGAAACTTGTCCAACTATATGCAACTCGGCCATCCCATGAAATCATATTGCAACTTAATAAAATATACAAAATATAGTAGTGTAGGATATATATTTATCTATAATAATCTTAATAAAAAAAAAATACTTACTTATGGATCCATTGCAAAAAAGGATGGATGGTAAAATGATTTTTGTTTCAAAAATGCAACAAAAGTTAAATATATAATTTTACGTTTTTTGGGCCGCTGAATATAATAGTAATACTTTTATCCATCCATGAGAAAGTGATCAAAATTCGCATTAAAGGGATTTATTCTTGTAATTTATCGTTTAATAGTAATTCGATTAGTAATAATTTCGATCCAATTCCTTAATCATTTGTATTATGGTATAATTTTATAACTTTTCTCACTAAAAACCAAAGAAGCACTTAAAAATAAAACATTTCTAAGACTAACAAACACCTACTTAAAGTTCTAGATATATAAGAGAAACGCGATTGACTTATGTCAGTATCGCAAAAGTATTGTACTGTAACGAGAGTATTAAAAATGACCATGATATGAAAAGTACTGCCTTTAAAACTTTAAAACTATAGCCGTGTTCCGATATACTATATACTGTCAGTACTGAAAATCTATAGTATACATAACGTAAACTATAAATTTTCAGTATTAGCAGTACATATCGAAATACGGTCCATATTAGACAAGCTAAGACGAGAAAAAGAAAATTATTCAAGATAACAATTCGTGCGAGATCATATTGCCCTCACGCGTGCATATCGCAGATAACATTTAGTACTTATATAACCCTCACACGTGAATATCAGATTGTGCGTGCAAGAACGCCATCACATCGCCCTCATGATATGATGGTCACACACGTGCGAGCATAATGATGGCACAATGCAATCCATGCGTGATGGGGCATGTACGAGCGTAAAAAATCGATATGATAATATATGATAATAGTATATGATCATATAAAACAGTTATTACAAATCAAACACTGCCGTTACGAATGATCATCACGTTATGCACGCAAGATCGCCGTTATATTGCCATCACGTATGATAAAGGCACACACGTGCGAGGCATTATGCTATCACGCGTGATGTGAGTACACACACACACATGTATGAGGCATTAGAAGCAAAAAATTAAAACAAAAAATTTTTTTAAAAATCGCACTATATTTGTGGACATTAAAAATATTATTACGAAATATAAAAACAGGTGAAAAATAATGAGGATAATGAGGATAAATTTTACTCCTAAAAATTTATTCCCGATTTTTCACCAATCAGTATGGTGTTAAAGCACTGTTGTTTAAATGAAGATCCAGGGTAATAAAAATTCATTACTTCCTTAAACGAGAATGGATTAAAATGGATTCAGATTTTCAGAAATATGTATTCACAAATGTGAATACGTATTTCTAAATAAAATAAATGCTTTTCAATCCTGAATGCATTTTTATTCAGTGAAATATTATGTCTATGAGAGTCAAACACAGGGTACTCGCCTAAAAGATTTATTATGTAAAAGATTTATTCAATTAGTATATAATATGACCCTCGTTTCGATTCTATTGCGGATCCTTTTCAATATCTTGATAACATAATTTCGGTTAAGTAAAAAGTCATCGCGTTTTTTTAAAAGACATCTATCAGTAAAAACCGCAATTACTTTCTTATTAACAATATAAATATATCTTAATAGAGTAAAGTTTCAGCTTTAAAAATCTCTTTTTTAAATTATACGATACGACAATTTTTAATGGAGTTATGAGCAATTAAAGTCAAAATAATTCTTTTATTTAATCCGCGATAACTTAGTAATCAAAAGTCGTAGGAATATTTAAAAAAACGATTTTGTAGGGCAAGTATCAAGCTTTCACGATAGGTAATCGAAAATTTTCTCAAATTCGTTTTGGACACGTTACAAATCCACAAAGTGAGAAGAAAATTTTTCGTCTTTTTCAGCTCGTAGTTTTTGGTATGTAAAAATTATCAAACTCATATAAACTTAAAAAATGTGATAAGCTTTTAAAATTAGATTTCAAGCTTTAAAATCCTTTTTTTAAATTTGAATTTCATTCATTATTGACGAAGATATTGTATATACAACTAAGCTAAAAAATACGCGATGACTTTTTACTTAACCTAATATAATAAGATTAAACATTGATAAATCATATAATTATTGTACTGAGTTTTAACAATCGTATTGTGCGACATATTGCCGTGTCTTATGTTGTAGTCATAATAAATTATGATGTCCAAGCGTATTCTCATAATAATTACCGAGTTAACTATATAAAATTATTAGAATGAAATTAACAATAAATAAATAATAAATAATATTTAAAACTTACATGATAAACGCAAAGACAGATCGCTCAGATGAAATTATTGCATGCTCTCATGTTACTACTTAAAAACAAGAAAATTCTCTCAAAGAAAGCGTAGATTCTCGCTCTCATATGATCAACCTAATCGGAACTAAATAATACATAATATGTTAACAAGACTGGTAAGGAGAAGAAAGCTCAAATCCTTGTGAACAAATTAGAATAAACCGCGTCGAGAGATTTCGTGTCATTTTTAATGTTTAAATCATTAACTTGTTTTTTATGAAAATCATTTCTGACAAAATCAATCTTTTGTGTAAAAATTCTTCTTCAACTAAAATATTTATGTTTTCCCAGTCTAATTCATATGAAAAATCAAGTCTATGTGCAATAATAACTGATTGTTGTGTATTACAGTTAATGATTTCTATGTTCCTTAATGCGTGTTTTTAAAATTCTACTAGTTGGTCCCACATAAGACGCATTGCAATCTTTATAATTTATTCTATACACTAAATTTGAATGTGACAAAACAGGGAGCTCATCTTTTTGAACACGGATGAATTTCTTTAATTTATTGATACCTTTGTATGTCATGTTTATGTGAGAAGCTTTTCTTAAAGAAGTATTGAACTTTTTCAGTGATATAAGGAAATGGTATTGTAAAAAAAACCTTCGTTTCTTTGTTTCATTAATATTAGTGTTGTTATTGCTATTACTAACTAATTTACTATTTAATAACTCGAACTTTTTATGCAACCTTCTGCTAATGGTGGTAAAGATTTAATGGAGGTAGAAATTTAATGGGTAATCATTTTTTAAAAGGATATTATATATACGAGGGCAAGTCAATAACTTCTTATAAAATCTG
Source organism: Trachymyrmex septentrionalis (assembly GCF_001594115.1). NCBI lineage: Eukaryota > Metazoa > Arthropoda > Insecta > Hymenoptera > Formicidae > Trachymyrmex > Trachymyrmex septentrionalis. The sequence continues at coordinate 175,486 of NW_017304428.1, read as the reverse complement.
TCAGAAGGCACTCGCAGTGTCATGTCACATTACTTTTTGACAAATAGCATCTTTCAGTTGATTACTGTCAAATTTTGAGCGGAATTCATCGCGTGGTTTCATTTCCGTAGACGATTAAAGCGAATAATCTTTGTATTTTTTGCAAAATGGAAAAAACGAGTTTCGTGCAGTGATCAAACATCTACATATGAAAGATTTAACGCCGAAAGAAATCAAAGCCGAGTTCAATAATGTTCATAGCACATCTGCACCAACGTTTGCAACTGTATACAATTTGGGTGAATGAATTTAAACGTGGTCGTACATCCATATGTAATGTATGCACTCGTAATGTATGCACCTCGTTCAGGACGTCCAATTGAAGCTGCTACGCCAGAAATCATCGATAAAATCCACGATATTGTTTTGACTGATGAAAGTGCGCGAGCTTGTTGAGGCCACAGGCATATCACATAGCACAGTGATTTTAATTTTGTACGAATAATTGGGTATGAAAAAGCTATCGAGATGGGTGCCGCGTTTACTCACTGTGGACCATAAGCGCGACCGTGTGACAATTTCAAAACAATGTTTGGAGATGTTTCAACGTAATATAGATGAATTTCTGCGTCGATTCATTACTGTGGACGAAACATGGATCCATTACTTCACATCCGAGACGAAGGAACAGTCAAAACAATGTGTGTGTGTGTGTGTGTGTGTGTGTGTGTGTGTGCGCGCGCGCGCGCGTGCGCGTGCGTGTATGTGGAAGTGTGTGTGTGTGTGTGTGTGTGTGTGTGTGTGTGTGTGTGTGTGTGTGTGTGTGTGTGTGTGTGTATATATATCTTGTCAAAATTCTTTTGATGGTACCTTGGGTGAGAGAGAAGTAAAATCCTGTCAATTAATCCTAATATAATGCCTTGTTTTTACTAAGTGTCTAGAGTTAAAATTCAAGTATTGTCCCGAAGAAGAAGGTTTCTGACACCAATCATATGTGTAGTAGTATCCTCTTTAATTAGAGTAACGTCCAAAAAATTAAGAGTATCTCCCATCTACATCGTAAATTTAATTCTTAGATGGTAATTGAAGGTGTTTAATAATACTCAATGTAATTTTGATTAATATGGTAGCTAGTGCGATGTCATCGACATATCTAATATAAAATAAAGGGTACACAGATAGTAATTTTAAAGAATTTATTTCTAAGTTACACATGATTATGTCTGCTGCTATGGGAAATAAAGATGATCCCATAGGTATAGTACTTCAAAAGTTTGTAAAATTTTTCATTGAACGTGAAGAACGTAGAATTGAGAACTAATTTCAATTGATAAACTCATTCAATAAGATGTAAGTGTTACCTTATATCGAATTCCACCTATTCTTCATGCCTCCAATAACCAAATCAACTGCAACATTCGTAAATAATAACACAACGTCTAAAGATTTCGTTTTTAAATATGTCAGTAATATGAAGCATATAATAACGAAAGCATATAATAACGATAATTTTATCTGAGCGATTTGTCTTTGCATTTATCATGTAAGTTTTAAATATTATTTATTATTTATTATTTATTTATTGTTAATTTCGTTCTAATTAAATATAATTAGCTCAATTAATTATTATGAGAATATGCTCCGACATCACAATTTATTATGACTACAACATAAGACACGGTTACATGTCACACAATACAATTGTTAAAGCTCAGTTTGTAATTATTTCATTTATCAATATTTAATTTTATTTAAATTTTATCAAGATATTGAAAAGAATCCGCATTAGGATCAAAACATCTCACAGTGATTCAAAAAGCCTAAATTTTTGGACATTGTGTGAAAAAATGAAATATCAAATATTAACTTTTAAATAATGAAAATATTTAATGTGTTAATACACATTTCTCTTTCTTCAATATTATATAGCATTTAATTAAATGGAAAAATAGTTACAATTACCTAATTTCAAGCATTTTTAAGTTTTCTTAAGTTGAGTAAAATGTGGAACACTGTTCAATGCAAATTTATTACAATGAATTTTCTTTAACAAATAAATTTTTTTTTTAACAAATGTTATACCATTTTTTTCGCCTCGTTAAATACTATATTTTTCGAACTGAAAATAGTCACTTTTAAACATGTTATCTTATTTTCGCATTTTATTAACAAAGATACTTAAAATGATTTTTAAACATGATTTTAAAAAACGCCCATCAGTCCCAGAAAAAATCAAAATTAGAGATTAAAGTAAGTGTTTTAAACAATATAAATCCATCGATATTAATTGCATCTAGGCGCCTTTTAGAAAAATGTTTTTAAGTTTCTCAATAACAAATTTTGTACTACATTACGGCCGGGTACCAATTAATCTTCGAATAGTTTTAACAAACATTTTTTAAACGTGTAATACATATAATACATATATGAAAATTCTGATATGAAAAATTGCAGTTCATTGTTGATTTGTTTTACTATCAAATTTTTCGTTAATCAATTTCAGTTAATTGTTTAACATGTGAGAAATATTATAAATAAAAGGCAAGTGAAAATACTATTTAAAGTATATGTAAAGTTGTATGTAAATGTAAAAATAAAAATTCGATTATCGTAGGTTTTATTTAAACGAAGGCTAAAAGTTGTTTCAGAAGTTTAAAGATATTTCCCCGAAACTTGTGGCAGATAAAATGAATGCGCACGACATCGATAGCGACCTATCGTATGTGATGTACTTTGTTACGTTTAAAAATGTTTGTTAAAACTATTCGAAGATTAATCAGTACCCGGCCATAACATGGTGTAAAATTCGCTATTGACAAACCAAAAAACTCGCAACTTTAAAAGCATTTTCTAAATAAAGCACGTAAATGCAGTTAATATGGATGGATTTGTATTGTTCAAAACATGTTCTTTAACTTCCAATTTAGATTTTTTCTGGCACTGATGGGCGTTTTTTTAAAATCATGATTAAAAATCAAATTTTAAGCATTTTGTTAATAAAATACGAAAACAAGATAAAAGATCTAAAAGTGATTATTTATTCATTCAAATCATTATTCCAGAAAGTATAATACTCAATGAAACAAAGAAAGTGGTATAACATTTATTAAAAGAAAATTCATTTATTTGTAATAAATTTATATTAAACAATATTCTACATTTCACTCAATTTAAAAAGCTTAAAAATGCTTGAAATTAGATGATTGCACTATTTTTCCATTTAATTAAATGCCATATAATATTTAAAAAAAAGAAATGTATATACTTAACTAAATATTTTCATTATTTAAAGATTAATATTTGATACTTCATTTTTTGCACAATGTCCAAGAATTTAGGCTTTCTGAATCACTGTGCGTCTATCATATTATATTATACTAATTGAATAAATCCTTTACACGCGAACACCCTGTGTTTGGTTCTCATAGGCATAATATTTCGGTGATTTATTCTTTAGAGCCTGTCAATTTATTTTTATTTATTTATAGGAATTGCATGAAGTATATCCCTATACCTTTCAATCTAAAAATAATATTAGCATTTTCTGCATCGTGAATACTGTTCAATTCAAAATTGTGAATAGGAAATACAGTTTTCTAATTCAGTTGAATCTAAAAATAATGTCAGCCATTTCTGTGCATCACCGAATACTACTCAATTCAAAATAAATTCTGAATAGGAAATGCAGTTTTTCAATTCAATTAATTAAAAACAATTTTTACTTATAAATGGATCATAAATACTACTTAATCTATTCAAAATTATGAATAGAAAATTTTTCGTTTCAATCTAAGATAAAAAAAAATTGTACATAAAAATAATAACAAATTAATTTTTTTAAAAAAAGGTATAAAAAAAACCAAATCTCACAGCAAACAAGAATGGATTGGAGTGAATTGAAATGGATTCAGATTTTCAGAAATATTGATTCACGAATGTTAAAATGAATGCTTTTCAATCCTGAATGCATTTTTACTCATTTATAAGAATTGCATGGAGTATATCTTTATGCCTTCCAATCTAAAAATAATATTAGCTTTTTCTATGCATTGTGAATACTGTTCAATTCAAAATTTTGAATAAGAAATACAGTTTTTCAATCCAATTGCATCCTATTGAATCTAATTGAATCCAATTAAATCCAAAAAAAGTATTCGCTATTTAAAATACGCATTCAAATAGAAAAAAATTTTAATCCATTTTAATCCATTCTCGTTTGCTGGGGTATACGTGCTCCTTCTAGAAAAAAACTGTTACATAAATTATTATACGCGCTTGTATTATATGTGGTCCTTGAAAAAAAAAAATGATTTTCTATTCCAAACCTATTTTCCAAGCTATGAAAGTCTATAATAATAATTTTTTTCAAATAATATATGAAATTTTCAAATTGCGCCAATTATAAACAGAAAATATATTTCATTGAAACACTAAATATATAACTATCTTTAAACAAAAATACATAATAAAATACGAAAATAAGAGCATCTAATTAAAATAAAAAAAGTTTAATATAAGAAAACTTGGCGCAGCTAACAAACTTGATCTAGGCGCCAAATTTTGTTATATTAAAATTTTTTTATCTCAAATGTAAAGAGAGCGCTTTTATAAAATATAAATAAAGTATATACGTTATGATATTTGTTTCAATGTGATTTATTATTGTATAATACATTAATAAATCTGCAGTAATTACCAGCACAACAGAAATACAAATAATTTCATTATATAATAATTTATGAGCCTGAGAAGAAAAAGTGTTCAAAGCTACTTCCTCTCCCCTATTATTATTAAGGATATTATATAGGGTGTTTCCTGTAACTTGATCATTGAATCAATGAGGAATAAGAAGACTTTGAGAGCCGATATTGGATGTTATTGCAATTACATTTTATTGTATTAGGTATTAAACTTAGTTTCCGCGGCTCACATTTAGATGACGCTAGTTGTAGGTGTAATCTACTATGACATCTGAAGCTGGCTGCATTTTAGAAGTTAGACATTTGTCAATAAAATTCAGTGCGAAAAGATTCATTTAAGTAAACAGTGCCATTTTTTTTGTTATTAAACATGGAACCGAAAATGTCATTGCAAATCGCTTAAACATCTCTATTTCTCTGTTTGCTAGACAGAAAAAAAGTTTTTTGTGGCGCATTGTGACTGGCGATGAAAACTGAATCTATTTTAATAATCCCAAACGCAAAAAGTCGTGGGTGGACCCTGGCCAACCATCTACACCAAAGCGAAATATCCATGGTCACAAAGCAATGCTCTGCATTTAGTAGGATATGCATCGTTTACTACGAGCTACTCAAAGCAACGAAAGTATCACGGGGGATCAATATCAATTGAACCGTCTGAATGCATTGTTGGAAAAAAGGCCAGCAGTAGCCAATCGACGCAAAGTTATGCTTTTGCACTTAATGCTCGCTCACACGTTGATAGCCCAATCGTTCTATCGTCGCTATCGAATCCACTTATTGCCACAAAAATAGAAAAAATGTAGCTAGCGAGAGCAAATACTTTGATTGATCTATTTTTTGCTTTTGATATCGAGATAAATGAATTTTTTAAGCACGGAAAAAAACCACGGAAACTAAGTTTAGTACTTAATATACTCGTATAATAATTAAAGTAGATGTTTCGATCCTTGGTTTGAATCCTCTTCAGTAAATACATTAATAATAAAACTAAAATATATATAATCATTACTTTTAAATACAAAATCAAATATTAGATTGTGTTGAACTTACATATTTGTTCGTCATAATTTGAGCTGTGAATAATGTGTATCTGGATAAGTCAATTTACATCCATATGTCAATGTCCATTGAATTGCCAAGTTTACTAAATAATCATTAAGTCAATAATGTAAAACTTCATAAATAAGATTAAAATAAAATTGAATATAATTACTTAAAACTTACATGGCTGTTTGAGTATTGGCATATCATGCGATAATGATAACAACTCGCTAGTCGTCTTTCAAATTTCTTTTCATATCATCCATTATGTCAAAAAGTAGGCGTAATAATAGGTCTAATCGATTGAGTCTTTCTTTTATCTCATCCAAAATTTCGTTTAAAAAATTTTGGCGAAATCATTAAATACCTAATATACGTATAAAATGGATATCCTCTAAATTTAATTTTTTCCACCATCAGAAAAAGGTTCAAAAAATTTTTACACAGTTAAATAATAGGACCATCGATTCACAGAAATTCAAAAATATTCCAAACAAAGAAATATGTCGATATTTTACTATCCCCTTTTTTACTAATATTCTGAGAAAATAAAAAACTTCTTTAAGAATGGTCCGACGAGTAGCATACACAGATGCCAATAAGATGAACAAGTTTATTAAAAAATGAACTTTTAATTATATCACCACATGAATAAGATCTATAAATATAAATTAATTCCTAAAGACTCCTTAATGATACGAAATGATTGGATGTAACAAGGCAATAGGAGACAAGCACGATAATTCTTGTGCAAACCAATACGGTTGACAAAACAACTTTATTAATAATTAATCCGCTTACATGTTTCAGCTCACTATTGAGCTACAGAGACAATATAATGTTGTAATTATAAAAAAAATTCTTTTTTTACAAACTAATTCATTTCAGTAAGTCATCTCCACCTATTAACGAAAACTATAATATAAAAACAAACTATAATAACAATCTAAAATGTATGAAAATTATTAAAAGGTAAATTTGTTGAAAGCAAAAACGATTTATTGTAAAACAATAGAAGGTAGCTCACTAAAGCACAAATTCTTGGCAAAACAAATGTCAACCTGGTGCCATAATGAAGGTGGATTGAGTTGTCACTTTCTCGTCTAGCTATGTAAGGTTTCACTTTGTATAATAATCATCGAAGATGGCTCGATTAGAAACGTCTGATCTCATCGAATTTCAATAAATCTCTTTCTCATATAACTTACCGCGATAAAACTCTCATTAGCCCTTTTCTTTGTTTGTATTTTTGACATTCTCGAGAGTTGCTTTCAATTTTTGTATTTATATATAATATTATTAGAGATAAAAAACATAGAGTTTAAAACAAATTCAACAGTTTAAACAAATTCGTCTTTCGATAAAACAACGATTCCTAGAAATATATTGCCAATAATCATTAATATTATACAATCGATTGCATAGTCAATTGGCACGTTAACAAAAAGATTAACCACATCCAATGAAATCAAGATATGTTCATTATTGAAATGAGAGCCATTAAACTTCTCATCAATTTGAAAACTATTCTCTATATGACTGTCCGCTTTAGGGATATTTTTTATAATTATGCTGTGTAGAAAAACCGGTAAAGATGATTATTCAATGAGGAAACTATCAAACGAAAAGGGCAATTCTATTTATATATCTTTGGCAAGGCATAGGCTATCGGAAGTATTTTATCATTACAAAGCAACATCCTGTGTTTTGAATATACAATATTAGATCAATCGGAAAGTTCCGCCCATCTAGCGGCGAATAGCTCTAGTTAGAACTGTCGATAACTCTTATGTCTAAACCAAGCTTAATTTTTTAGTTTTACCATCTGTCAATAAAATTCAGTATATAAAAGTATACGTTTGCATCAATAACATTGCTTTTTACTGCATCGAAAATGTCGACATTTGAGACAAATAAGCGTCATTTGTGCGAAGTATTAATCTTTTCCTTTAAATAGAAGAAAACTGCAACTGAAGCTCATCGAATGCTTGTAAAAGTTTATGGTGATGATGCTCCTTCCGATAAAACATGCAGAGAATGATTTCGACGTTTTAAAAGTGGTGATTTTGATGTGGAGGACAAAGACCGTTCTGGACGGCCAAGAGCATTTGAAGACGAAGAATTATTACAGGCATTGGTGGATAAAAACCCATGTCAAACGCAAAAACAACTTGCAGAAGCATTAAATTGTGCTCAATCTGTTATTTCCGATCGATTGAAAACCTTGGGAAAAGTCTACAAGGAAGGAAAATGGGTCTCATATAAACTGAAACCAAGAGACATTGAAAGGCGAAAAATTCATCTGCAAAATTCTGCTTGCTAGGCAACAAAGAAAGGGGTTTTTACACCGAATTGTGACTGACTAAAAAGTGGATCTATTTCGATAACCTCAAATGCCGAAAAACCATTTGCGATTCAGACCAACCATCGACATCGACGCCAAAGCGGAATTATCACGGAAAGAAAGCAATACTCTGTATTTGGTGGGATCAGAAGAGTGTAGTGTACCACGAGCTGTTGAAATTTGGTCACAGGGGATCTCTACCGAGAACAAATTATCCATTTGAGCCGAGCATTGCATGGAAAACGACCAGAATATGAACGAAACAGCAAGTAATTTTGCTTCATGACAACGTTCGGCCTCGCGTCACAAAACTTGTCAAAGAAACGTTAGAAACACTTCGCTGGGAAGTGCTACCTCACCAGACTGTGCCTCTTCCGACTATCACTTGTTTCGACCGATGACACACGCACTTGCAGAGGAACACTTCAATTCTTATGAAGACGTCGAAAAAGGTCTCTGAGTGGATAGCCTCCAAAGATGAGTCATTCTTTCGCTGCGAAATTCGCTTACTGCCCGAAAGATGGGAAAAAATCATCGCTAACGATGGACAATATTTTGATTGAGGTACATTTTCATTTTGTTTTTTAAATAAAACCATACTTTTTGCAAAAAAACGGACGGAACTTTCCGATTGATCTAATATAATCCGCATCCCTCCACTTCACAAGCATTCCTCGCAAACTTGTAACAACTCCCTTTGTGGGATCTCTCTTAATGACTTCATACGTCTCTGTATCTTGGAGCATCTCAGTCACTTTTGAAACATACATTTTATCATCCAAAGTTTGACATTGCCCTATATCAGCCCGAGTAAAAATGACACTATTATTCATTTCTTCAATAAAAATCTTAGTTTCTTTAGCTAAATCTAACAATTTTCTATCCACTTCATTATGCTGTATAGAAAACGACACGAGACTGTTGAATATGGGGAGGGAATGATTGGAAACTGAGATCCGCTTATCGATAGATAATTTATATTTATTATTTTCAATACACTTAATGAAATCAGTTAATCACTTAACGAAAAAAATTTTTTTTAATTACATCATATTGTCTCCGAAGATGATTCAAAAGTGAGCCGAAACATGTAAGCGGATTAATTATTAATAAACTAATTTTTTTTAACCGTATTGATTTGCACAAAAATTACTGTGTTAACTCCTATTGCCCTGTTATATCCAACCATTTTGTGATTTATAAAATTGATTGCAAGGACTGTGATGCATCCTATGTAGGCCAAAGCATGTAGGTAAAATGTTAAAGACAAGAATTAAGAAACATAGGAACCATGTTAATTGGAAAACAACACTCGATAATTACAGCTTATAGACTAGAATACACACATAATTTCGATTGGAAAAATATAAAAATTTTAGACAAAGAAAGTTATTTAAACAAATGGCTACATCAAAAATGATTTATATACACAAACAGAAAAATGGCCTGAATGTACAAAGTGACACAAAATTCTTGGATCCTTCATATGCCACTTTAATTTCTAAAAATTGATTTCTCTTTCATAGTTTTATTGAAGGTCTAGTTGTGTTATTGTGTGACAAATGTTCTCATTAAATCCATGACTAGCGAGTTGTCAACATCTCATGATATGCCAATACTCAAACAGCCATGTAAGTTTTAAGTAATTATATTCAGTTTTACTTTAATCTTATTTTAATCTTATTTATGAAGTTTTACATTATTGACTTAATGATTATTTAGTAAACTTGGCAATTTAATGGACATTGGATGCGAATTGACTTATCCAGATACACATTACTCACAGTTCAAATTACGATGAACAATGTAAGTTTAATACAATCTAATATTCGATTTTGTATTTAAAAGTAATGATTGTACATATTTTTATATATACTTTCTTTTACATGATGTGTAATTAAGAATCTAACAATAATGATAGTTGTTCAATACTAGTTCAATAAGTGTTCGATACCTACTCAATAATAGTTGTAATAATTATTCAATAATTAGGAACGCTCGGCTATTTGCAGTATATTATTTAAAAAAATTATTTGTTACTAAATTAAAATCATGGCTGAGTCATATCATTTTAGAAAACGTTGAATAAATACCATATCTATTTAATAAAATCGTATACAAAAGAAGAAAAGTAAACGGCAGAGAATGGGAAGAAGAGAGAGTGCGAACACTATAGTAAATGTAGGCACGCTCGCCCGTCCGCCCGCCCGCCCAAGCACGCACCCTGTATACGCACTGACACATAGTTGGTTAGAATCGGAGTATCTTTACTTTGCGGTTGATAAATAATTTTCCTCAGAGAAATCTGAAAATTTTTCACAAATTTTATAAAAGTCTATAGTGTGAAATAAATATCACACAAAAATGCAGTTAATAGCAGTCGAAAGAGTGAATCTTCACCTTCAATTTGCTTTTTTATTGAGTACTGTATAATTTTTTTTCACCAAGTTATTGAACGTTGAAGCAGAAATGACCACTTTTACTTCAACATTCAATAACTCGGTGAAGAAAAATCAGACAGCACTCAATAGAAAAGCAAATTAAAGATAAAGATTTACTCTTTTGTCTGCCGTAAATCGCATTTTTATATAAATTTTACTTCACGCCATAGTTGTTCATAAAGTTTGTAAAAATTTTTCCGATTTAATGGGTATCCATTTGAGTCCGTATATCTTCATAAAGAATCAATCGGATTGAAATATCTATTACCGATTTCAAAAGTAGAGATTTCAAGCTTTTAAATGCTTTTTTTCTTTTTTGTCTGCAATAATTTTTCACCGAGTTACGGTGTCCTGAATATTGCGCAATTTTGAGCGTGTTCTAAAGTGTTTCCTACTTTTTGTTGAGTATTATATAACAACTTTGTTTTCAGTTCTTATCAACGAAACGTCCGAAAAGTTGAGATAATGGTTCTCCTAATCTCTATAATGAATCTTAGTATGTTAAATCTATTAAATTTTAAAAGAATGTCCTCTATATTTCGTCCCTGGGAATAACGAGCATATATTATCTACATATTTAAAATAGATGAGTACATCTAATGTGCTCAATATGCTATCTTCAAGATCCTGCATGACAAAAATATGCAATAATTGGCGAGAGAGGGGAACCTAATGAAACGAGCATATCAGAATCCCTTAATATCACTCCAGAAAGTTTGTTATACGTAGGCTGCTGGAACAGTTTCTGCAAACTATATGAAAAAAAACATGTAAAATTCGGTAAATGGCTTTATTGTTTTTCGAAGTATTCGTCTTTAAAATCGATACATTTTTGCATACGCTTGAACCAATTTTCGAAGCATTTTTTCCACTCTAAGACTGTAACCTCAGAAATCAGTGTACGAAATGTTTCAACAGCTGCTTCAGGCGACTCAAATCGCTCACCACGCATCTTATTTTTAATGTTTGGGAACAAAAAGAAGTCATTAGGTGATAAATCAAGTGAATACGGACAATGAGTCATCAATTCGACATTATTACTGGATAAAAAATCAACGGTTTGACGTGCTGTGTGACAGCTGGCGTTGTCATGATGAAGGATGATGCGACGATTTCGGTTTGTTCTACGCAATTCATTTGATTTCTGGCAAACAAATTGTTGTATACCAATCAGTATTTACAGTCCTTCGATCCTCTAAAGCCACGGTTGTCACATGTCTGGTATAACCGAAGAAACAAGCAATCATTTGCTTAGCAGCACTGCGCGAACGAACAACTTTTGTTGGTTTCGGTTTATTTTGAAATACCCGAACAGTGGATTGTTGCTTACTTTCGGGGTCATACGAATAGATCCATGTTTCGTCCCCAGTAACGATGTTGTAGACCAAATTTGACGGACCTCAGTTGAATTTCTTGAGCATTTCCATTTAACATGAGCCTGTTTTTGAGCTTCGGTCAAATTATGTGAGATCCAATGACTGCAAAGTTTCCGTACGCTCAAGTGATTATGCAAAATCGTATGTATTGCTTTCATGTCAATGCCTAAGGATGCCTGAATCTCGCGGTATGTTATATCCCGGTCTCGCTCATCATTTCACGCACAGCATCAACATTAGTGACAACAACAGACGTGGATGGACGACCTTCACGGAATTCATCACTAAGAAAGGTATGTCCACGCTGGAATTCGGCAAACCAATTATAAACAGTCCTATTGGAGGGTGCTTTATCCCCAAAAGCCAAATGAAGTCGATCGATGCATTGTTTCGGAGTTAGATTTGTAATCGTAAAAAATTATGCCCGAAAATTTTCACGCAAAATTTCCATTTTCTTATAAAATAACTTCTTTTAAAATACTATGCAAACAAAACTAGTTGGCTTGGGTACAAACTGTCAATTGAATTATAGATTAAAAACGTCTAATTTTACGGATATGATAGTAGCAGAACGTTGGCGCCACTGGAAGTACTACATTGCAGATGTTATATCCCGACAAAACCCTCTGCCTTTTATTATAAATATATAGTTTAGTATCTCTAGTTTAGGCCTTGTAACCGTCTCTTTCTAAAAAAAGACCTATTCGGCTCCTTTTCTCTCTTTTACGCTCGAAGGACACAGACAGCTCACGGTAGTATGCCTTATGCGCCGCGTAGACAAAATACATCTAACCGACAATCTTTTCCGCTGAGTCCAGAGAAATATCGAACAGCATATATATATATATATATATATTCAATAATTAAATAATTAAGATAGTAAAAATTAAGACCTTCCAACTGCGAGGACGAATCTTTTATTTTTTCTTCTATCAATGAAATCAAAATCTATTACAAGTATAAGATAATGTATATATATGTCGCGTATATTCAAGTAAGACATTACTAAATTATGCTACAATACAGTAAGTTCACATACAACTCATTTCGCCTCGCATAAGGATATTAATTAAGACCGAATTTTTATAAACTATTAAGATAAGACTCGCAGCGCCGGGAGTGGGGCTAACGCGGAGCCCTGCCGCGCCTGAGGAAACCAAGCGCGAGCATAGCTCTCATCGAATTCCAATGAATGCTGACTAGATCATTTTTTTGGTATAAAAGAAGCTGCCAAAGACAGACACGGCGGAGTCTAAGAAAAAACTTAAGAGCGAACGCCAACCTAGTCTGAGTAAGAACTATCCTCGCGCTAATTCCTCCGAACTTATTCCTACACTATAATATATTTTTCCTTCTTCATTAAAACTCTATTACACAGAAACAATTCGGCCAAAACCTAGATCTCTCCTCTTCTTCGAGTCCATTCAAATATACATCCGGGAACAGTAAGACTGTCGCTGCCAATAGCGTAGCCCCTGTCTAAACTGTTCTACGGAAAATTCTTATTTCAAGAGTATTTTGAGGAATTGTCACGACCAGTCGCTGCCAATAGCGTGGCCCCTCGTCTAAATAACAGTTCCTCAAAAGAAAGACGAAATCCGAAGGGTTGTCACGATTGTCGCTGCCAATAAGCGTGGCCCCCGTCTAACGACAATTTTTCGGATTCGCGATAATTGTACACGAATCAGTTGTCACGACTGTCGCTGCCAATAGCGTGGCCCCCGTCTAATGACAATTTTTCGATTCGCAATAATTGTACCGCGTTATTTCTATGCCTACCAAAGGCGGCCGCAGAGTAAAAGAGAAGAGATTGAGGTTTCAGATAAAAACAGCAATTCATTCAAACAACGACCCTTTCCCACACTTCCAAAATTTGGCGCAGTTATTAACCCAGAACAAAGCGGTAACATCACCTAACGAAAACGGGTATTCACTCCAACCGTTGGAGATCAATTATCAATTCCCCTATCGAGACATTCAAAAGAGTGATCCGCGAAGACTAGCCTATAAACTTCGCGAGCTTTTCGGCACCGGCTTTGAAACCACCCTCCCTACCAACTATCCTACTCTCCCCACCGAACAATCCTAAAACGCACACTTGATCTCCTAACCCCTGGGTAAATTGCTTCGATGCATTGACCCTAAAACAGGAAATAAAATATCGGGAAATAAAAAGCTCGGTCCGGACGTAACACAGAGTACTACTTTTCCAGCAGCCTACGTACAGTTTAAAACTATTATCAATATCGTCTCTCATTAGGAATACTGTCAGATGTAATTCTCTTCAGAAATTTTGCTGGTGAGAATAATGCTGTGTTAACCGATGAAACAATAATTCTAAACGGAATATTTTTCCTTAAAAATTTTTAGAAATACGTAAGCTTTTGAAAGAAGAACATCACTTGATTGAAGATTAAAGATTTAATTTTGGAAATATATTCCTTTTTTTCCCAAACTTTTATTAAGTCTTTAACTTTTATTAACCGTAACTATAGCAATCGAAGTCTCCCTGGCGAAAAATTTCTATGTCAAAGTACGTCAAAAAGTACGCCTTTTTATTTCTATGATTGTGGCATAGAATCGCGTTGTTAAATATAGAAATAATTATGCCAAGCTACGCGAAAGATGTAAAATGACATACTTGGACCTAGTTAGGCGTATAGAAAATACGCCAAAATACACACAACCAATAATCATTACTTCCTGAACTACGCGTTTCTATGCCAAACTAATTTTTATTCTTTCGTAGTATTTCGAAAAAGTGTGCCATTCTACGTTTTTTTATGCGGAATTACACTCTACAGTCTGATAGTTAGGCACAGAAGTAATTATGCGTTTTTACGTGAACAATGTAAAATGGCATACTTGGACCTAGTTAGGCATAGAAAGTACGCCAAAATACGCGCAACTAATGATCATTACTTCCTAAACTACGCGTTTCTATGACGAACTACGACAAACTAATTTTTATTCTTTCGTAATATTTCAAGAAAGTGTCTTTCTACGCTTTTTTACGCGGAATTACTCTACAGTATGATAGTTGGGCACAGAAATAACTATGTCAAATTATGACAATCTACGCGGTTGTACGAAAAAATCGTTTCCAGAAGTACGTGTTTCTATACTAAACTATGCCAAAATATAATACTTACCTTTTATTTTGTGACGAAGTATGTCATTCTACGCCATTTTACGCGGAATTATTCTTACTCATCCGTAAGCATTATGCTTAGCCGACAGAGGGCACGGCGGAGATGCATTGTAAATAAGAATCACTTGGAAAAGTATATAAGAAGTACAGCATTTCGCATGTGAAGTGAGCCCTCAAAATTGAGCTTTAATATTAAAGTATCCTACGTATATGCTACGATGGAATTCTAATTCCATCAACAACGTGATAGCATTTTAAATTCATGCTAAATGAGTTCAATATATCATCGTGTTATTTTAAACAGTGTAAATGTACCCGAAACTATGCTTAGGGTATAGTTTCGCGTAGGAAGGCGTAAATCTTTGACAAAAGGAGAATTCTACGCCAAACTACTTCTATGGTTCATTAGTATACTTAGGTGTAGTTTTTAATGTAGTTTAAGCATGCTTTCAGACATAATTAGGCGTATTTTCTGGCGCAGTTTGCCATAGTTTGGCATTGTTTGCCGTACAAAGGCATAAATCGGCTTATTTTTGCATAAAAGTAGAATTCTACGCCAAACTACTTCCGTATTCCAAATCGCGTATTTAGGAATAGTTTTTGACGTACTTTGGCATAGAAATTTTTCCGCCAGGGCTTAAATGATGTTGATTCTGTGTGAATTTATATATTACGTACGTAGTCCTTTTTAAAATACGCGCCGAAATAATTTTTCTTGAAACACTAATTCTTCAAGGTAATATTTTTCGCAATAAGAATTAATTATTTACGAATTTTAATATGTCACACTCAACATAATTAAGATCGTTTCGAAGATGCAAAAATAAAAAATTGTTAAATTGCTAATCAATTTTAACTCGTGATATTACTGCAATAGTTTAGTAGAATTAGCGTTTCAAGATCGAAAAATCATCGTGTTTGGCCGTAAGGCTATATAGCGCTCAGTGAGCGGAGGAGCGACTTAAAATTACGCTCCACGCTAGGGGTCAAAAGAGAAATACGAGAAACGGCATTAGAGAAATAATAAATAGTAATAAATAAGTAAGGAATATGATATTAAAGATTATCTATAATAGACAAGTTATTTTACATTATGAATTATAATAAATAAACATATTAATCATAGATTAATCCCTTTTTTGCTCAATGAGCGGTTTTCTCTGCTGAACACAGCCATTTTGAATACTATGGGAGTGACGGACCATGAGGTCCTTATCTCTGATGATACATGCACGCGCACGCTGTCTCTACATTCACTACTCGCCTTTCGGCACATAAATGTGCAATCGATTTTATTTTAAAGGGTACAATGCTTAAAAGACGTTCATATGAACATTTTAATAATCAATAATAAATCCCGATTTTCATAACTTTCCCTAAGCGTGGTAACTAAATAATTGTTATTTTCTGCTTTTAAAGAAATAAAATCCCACAAAGAGTTTCCAATGATTAATTTAGGTCGATAAAAATGATCAAAACTTATATAACATCCTCCTATTGGGCTCGGTATTTCTCGAGCTCGAGCAGGTATGTCAACTTTCAGGTCAGGGACCTCCTCCAGTTCTGGAGAAAAACAGGTCTGAGTTGACCTAGAGTTAGTAGGTCGGGAAGATCCAATGGATCTCATCTGCGTGTTGGTCGGCCCCTACTGAAAGCCGCCTCCCAAGTACATTATCATTATATAACATCCTACTTTCAGTCACGTTACGTAAAATTCGGTCTACTATATTTTCGCAGCCACTTAAAAACTAGCAGACATGTGCACTTCGATTGTGAATATTTTTACCTTTCAAATAAAAAAAAATTATTCTGATATCTTGTGAGATAGGGTAATTACTGAATTCCTCTATATAGTCTGTGAGGGATTGCGGCGGGCTGAAGATGGGCAGATGAAGTTTGTTTCGTGACGTAGCTCATCCTCTTTCATTCTGTACAAAAATCATCCCGATATCTTATCAGGTACTCGCACAAAGAAAATATGTATCGAAAGTTGACCTTTTTTTTATACTTTTAGCTGCTATGCTAAAAGAAGCAGACCAGCGGTTTTATGTTCTACAGGTATTAAGTCATTGATCTACACATTTTCAATCTAGTATCTTATGAAGTAGCCAATCCGACGGTCGCCGCTCGAACTATATACAATCTGTATATGCATCACAGGTACCATATACGTACGAAAAATAGACCTTGTCTCGTTTTTTAATGTTGCGCCATCGAATGAATGACGAATTAGTTGTATAAATGAATTAGTTATCTATAAATGTTATGTTTTGACACTAAGATTGTAATGTAGTATAAGTTTGTTATTTCCACAACTTTTTTCAATTTAAAAACAATTTTAATTCTTAAAAATTTTATAAACTACTCCTTCAGATTAAGATTACATTTTAATATAATTTTAAATATAATTTTAAATATAATTTTGGCGCGTAGTTTGCAAAACAAAACATGTATGTATAAATTCACGCTGAAAATATTATTTAAGCACTAAAAATCTAACTTAAACCCCTTTATAATTACTCATTATCAATTAGGTCTTCACATTTGCGATCTTAAAAAACTTCGTTTATTTCACGTATCTTTTACAATATATTTCCTTACACATACTTGTTATTGCGAAAAACACTTTTTAAAAAAAAAATTAGAAAATTTCTAATGATTACAATGAATACAACTTTAATGCGGTGTAGAGGTTTAAGTCTGTAGGCAATTAATAATAAAACTGATCATCTATTTATATTTCATCTTTTAATGAGTATACATATGTCAACAGTAATAAAAGAAATCATTTTTTTACTATAAGTTTATCTTCACGTTGGAATTGACAGATAGTCTGAAATGACGTTAATATGATAACTAAATAGTATGATAAACGAAAATATTTTATTACTTTATTCATTAGTCATGGAAAGAGCTCAGGTATTATAGTATATCTAAATTAATAATCAATTAGAGTTTTATGAATTAAACTTTTTATTAACATAATGATTACTTTTTGTATTGTTAATGATCATATAATACAAAAAAAAAAGTATTTAATAAAAATCAGTCAAGGATCAAAAAGCGACTTACTGATAAACATACTGCCTCTTTCTTGGTATCTTTATTTCGAAGTTTTTATGTGCAGAACAAATAGAAAGATCGATTTACGCGTAATAAAAGATATGTTTGAAAAATAAGAGGAGTTTTTTCTCTCTTTTAAAGTAACTCCACATAAAATAAAAATATACTATTATAAGACATATATATTTATAAGACATTTCATCAAAATTAAATACTTTAAGACATTTTTAGATAAAATAAAAAATAATAATTTACGTTAAAATTAAGTGCCACATCAAGTATATGCTAAGTTATATGTTTAAAGTATGTCAAAAGGAGGAAGTGTAAAAATGGCCCTAATGGATACCTTTAAAATCTATGTAGTTGTTTTTTTTTAAGTCCGTACATTCATGGAAAAATGCTTATTTATCCAGGAAAGCTTGGGAAACCTTCCAAAAATAATAAAATTGATCGTTAAAACGCTCAGCAAAAAACCTCATTTTGTTTCTAAACGATGATAGATTTCAAAATTAATGATGTGTTTACATTTAACACAAGATTAATCATGAAATACTATAAGAATACACTACCAGGAAGATTCACAAATGTATGTATAGGTGCGTGTATATGTATGTACATGCACATGTGTGTGTGTGTGTGTGTGCGTGCGTGCGTGCGTGCGTGCGTGCGTGCGTGCGTGCGTGCGTGCGTGCGTGCGTGCGTGCGTGCGTGCGTGCATGTGTATAAGGATGTATCAAAAGTCTGGAAACAGTCGAATAAATAATCTGATTGATTCTCGATGGCAAAGCATTTTTGAGAAAAATGTTTCAGACAAAAGTTGTAGGGTTTAAAAAAATGTATTTAATCATCTTATCAGTTTAACTTTGGGTGGCGTCGGCAATATTAGGTCAAAGTCAAATTGATTTTTTCAAATGGAACACCCTATTTTTAATGCCAAAAACTAATAGCTGATGTCAAAAGCTTTCTAAAATATTATAATAAAGTTATTTTTTATTAAGTATACTTTTCGAGTTATAAGGCGAAAGTTACAGTACCACCAGCATTAGCATTACGAAAAGTGTTCGATCGACAGCTAAAATCTTTTGAATGTTGTTCAGAATCACGTCCTGGATAACATTTGTCAAGATCAAAGTCATTGAAGGTTGTACCTGTTATTTTTGTTGCACGAAGAATTCATTTTTACATAAAAAATGAAAATAACAAGTGTGTTAAATGTAAACTCATCATTAATTTTGAAATCTATTATCATTTAGAAACAAAATATTTTTTTGCAAAGCGTTTAAACAATCTATTTTATTATTTATTTTTGAAAGGCTTCCCAAGCTTTCCTGGATAAATAAGCATTTTTCCATGAATGTACGGATTTTCAAAATAACAATTGCATAGATTTTAAAGATGTTCATTCAGGGCCAATTTTGGCTATCTTTCCCTCCTTTATGCATATTGATATTAATGACGCTAACATATATAATCTTTCGACAACTAAGAAAAAAACTTTAATTATATGCAACTCGTATTACATATAAATTTTGTCAAAGACGGCAAAACGAAGTTAACCCTTACTACACATCTTAGTTTTTGGCATCCTTATTATAACGATGGGTCTTTCGTGTGCTGGATTAATTTTCATCACTTTTATAAGTATACAGTGTCCGTTAAAAATTCCGGGCCAGCTGAATAATTTGGAAAGTATGCATTTTTGAGAAAAATGTTTTAAATAAAAATTACAGGGTTTAAAAAAATGTATTTAATCATCTTATCAGTTTGACTTTGGGTAGCGTCGGCAATGTCAGATCAAGGTCATATCAATTTTTTTTTAATTGGACACCCTATTTTTGATTCCAGAATTTAATAGCCAATGACAAAAGCTTTTCGAAACGCTCTACAGTAAAGTTCATTTTCATTAAGTACTTTTCGAATTATAAAATTCGAAAGTTATAGTACCGCCATTATCTGCAGACACAATAGTGTCTCGGCGCTAAGACATGTCGCGAGACTGTACTTAGTGTTACCCAAGTTGTTCGACTGAAACTTTTTAAATGTTGTTGAAGATTATGCCCTGGATAACATTTGTTAAGATGAAGGTTGTTGGAGATTGTTTCTCTTATTTTTACTTTTATGTACAAATGAATTTTCAGTACAAAAATGAAAATAAGAGAAACAATCTCCAATGACCATCTTAACAAATATTATCCAAGGTATGATCCTAAACAACATACAAGAGATAGTCGTCGATTGAACACCTTGAGTAATACTAATAATGGCGGTACTGTATAACTTAATGAAAATAAACTTTATTGTAGTGTTTTGAAGAGCTTTTGACATCGGCTATTGGATTCTGGAATTAAAAATAGGGTATACAATTTTAAAAAATCGATGTAACCTGACATTGGCCACCCAAAAGTCAACTTGATAAGATCATTAAATAGATCTTTTTAAACAATTTGTAATTTTTGTTTAAAACATTTTTCTCAAAATTGCACACTTTCCGAAATATTCAGCTGACCCGGAATTGTTAGCGGGCACTGTATAAAACTTAAGCACTGTTAAACGATATTTACGTTTATTTTAATATCTTTAGACAGCATTTGTATAGATGTGTATTTATAACAAATTGTATATAAACTGTTATAACTAAATATAATTAACAAAATGAGAAAAACACACTTAATTTTCATACAAAAGTATTAAACTCTGAAACAAAAATATTGAAGGGAAAAAAATGTGTTTCAATATCTTAAAGTTGACATTCCAAATTATAAAAGAAAAATAGTTTAAGTGTTGGCTATTCAAAAAATTTAGTTATTCAGTAACCTGAAAATGATACTTTTTTACATGCATAAATGATTATAAATTGAAAATATATTGCATTTATATTTTAAACTATGCATTTAATTATTGCTATTGTGTGTAAAAAACTTATAATTTATTAGGAAAATATTCTTTATAACATTAACCGACAACATAATACAGGATGAGGCATCTAAAACAGGCCACTTGAATAATTCTCTTGCTTTTAAAAATAGATAGAAAAGTTTCAAACAGTTGCATGATTTCGAGGAAGACGTAATTTGGTCATGTTGTTTTTCTTCTAGGCGGCGCCAAGACATGAAGATCACCTTCATTTTTTTAAATGAAATTATTTGATTTTTTTTAATTAAAAAAGCAATAGTTTATGAGATATTTTATATTTCATTTTGGCATATATTGACATAAAATGTCATTATAACTCGTAAACTATTAATTTTTTGAATCGTATCTTAATACTTTTACAACAAAATAATGAGATAAATCAATTGGTGGAAAGAAAACACATAGTTGCTTTAAGAAAATATGTACGTAAAATAGATAATTTTTTAAATAAGCAATTATATATTTCCTTTCCTCTCACCGAAAGGTATAAATAATCCAGTTATATTTTTACTCCTTAAATTAAATTATAAAACATTAAAGTATAGAAAAAAATATATTAAAAACGTTAAACTTACTTACTGCGACATTTTATTCGTATGCACTTGAACGTAATATGATAGTATATTATATTTTATGCAAAATATAAATATAATATAATGTTGAATATACAGTTCAATTATTAAATACAATTTTTTATAAGCAAAACACGAAATTTTCATTAAAATTAAATTGAATAAGATTTGTACATAAACCGCTTCTTTTTAAAAGATCTTTTTATTCACAACTGATAGCTGTTACTGACTGATAAATTCCAATGTTGACAGACGCGTCGCTATGACAACGCGCTAGTAATAACAGGTTCGTTCACTTATGTGCACATAGAGAGTTGATCATTAGGTTTGTTTTTTATTCTTCCACTAGGGCTGCGTTCGGAAACATCACCCGAATATCCCTATAGTAACCTTATTCACTCAATAATATTCGTTCATTTGTCTCTCGGGAAGTGCTCCGAATGAACCCAACGTATTAAAATGTAGGATTCACGCTACGTACGACATCCGTCATACGACGTCTGATATCATCATAACGTTGAATGACGTCATATGACAGATGTCGTACGTAATGTGAATCCTACATTTCAAGTACGCTGAGTTCATTCGGAGCGACCCGAGCAACTCCCGAGAAACAAAACGAACAATACTAATGTTAAACAAGGGTAAGATGATACATGAAGACACCTAAGGGTGTGTTCCAAAACTTTACTCAATTAACTCTAGAACCACAGTATAACCAGTAGCACCGACGAGATACTATTAAAGACCGGCAACTCTGGGCAAATTTTCGGCAAATTATAAAAAGAGCCCCAAGGGAGGTAAATAAAGAATGCTGACATATCGACAATTAATATAAATTTGCTATTATTAACATAAATATTTGGCTCATACATTATTAAATTCATGATTTTTTTATTATATAAATGTTCCACAAATAAATATGCATACTTGTAAAGCTATAATATTCTATATATTGCAGAAAAATTATAATTTTTTTCTCTACAGTTATCATCTCTGTTGATAATCAAACTTTGATGGTAGCACTAAAATCACAATTTTAAAGAAAAATCGAGTATTATTGAGTTTTAAATGCATAAATATATTCACTAAACTAATAAATCATAAAATCAGTATAATATTTTCAGTTTTTAACTCTTAATTACTTCAATATTTACAAGGGCGTCAACTCCCGTAAAGATGTTGGGCTTTAATAGTATCTCGTCGATGCCAGTAGAAACACTTGCAAAAAAATGCGGATTCAAGCAGATATGACTGCGCAGCTTTTGTTTTGAGTCGGATCCAATGAAATGCAAAACGATAGTAATGTATGTGTAATGGCAGTATGATGTGTAATGTATGTGTATGACAGTAATGTAAATGTAACATGGCGGATGCTCACGTGACTGGCGACACGGATATCAAAGATGCTGACACGAAGGATACGTTTACTTTTTACGCTCACGCGCTGTAAGCTTCATTCTATTTTTTTTCACAAGTAGCAAGTAATAAAGATAGAATGAAGCTTACAGCGTATGAACGTAAAAAGTAAACGCACCTGAATGTCTCTACTGGTTATACTGTGATAGAATCTCGAGTAGTGGAGAGCAGAATAAAGGTATATTTACATACAAGCGTCAAGCGTCAAGCAGCGGAAGCAGCAACCAATCAACGAGGCGATTTTTACAATGGTGTAAAAAATATTTTTGTATTGCCGTATTGCCAAACTGATTGATCGTATTTCCGCTTAAATCAAAGTTAACTACTATATTGAAATAATTTGGAATAAGTAGGAAATTCGATCACTTGCACTAAATCAGTGCATACTGAAAGCTACTGTATGCATGACATTAGCAAAGTTAAATATAAAAGTATATAAATATTTGAATGATTAACTACCTACTAATAATATTGTCACGTTATTTAACAAAATAATATGTGTATATAATTTCATTGTCAAAGTTGATTATATTGTAGCATTGCATTGTGATATTTTATATGAATATGTTCCAAAATTGACTGCCTGTACTGAAAATCTGTACTGCACGTAACATAAACTATAGCATTTTTAGCACTGACAGTAAATTTGGAACACAGCCCTTAAAGCAGCTTTTAATATGCACTGATCTAATATAATGTGAGTGATCGAATTCATCATTAGAGTAACATATACATGGCGCGAAATATAATTGTGTTTATCAGATAAACTTTATTCTGATTCTTACAACCTTTAATTAATCAAGTTTTTCATCTTTTACGATTCCTAATTGATTGCAAAAGCGGATATAAAAAAAATTTTTCTTTAGTTTTTATTCTTCTTTTATAATTAAATTAAGATTAATTATATTAAAATTAATTTAAGAGAGGAGATTCAGATAAAAAGCAACTACCAATAATCTTTTATAAAAAAATTTTGAAAATATGTACTATTATATTATTTTTAATGCTTAATTGAATGGTGTAAGAATAAATTAATGAAAAAATTTGTTTTCATTTTTTAAAAAATTTGATAAAAAATAATTAGATCATGAAATCCATCCTTAATTTGTTGGATATTCATTGTTTCCTACATACTATATGAGGCATATCCAACTAAATTAGAATATGAATTTTACGATCTAATTATTTTTTGTCAGAGTTCAAAAAAATGAAAACAAAAATTTTGAAATTAGTTTTACACTATTTCAATTAAGCATTAAAAATAACATAAAAGTACATATTTTCAAAATTTTTGATGAAAGACCACTTTTAGTTGATTTTTGCGTGAATGCTTACTTTTAGATCCGATTGCACCAATGTTATTTTGATTTTAAGCAAAACTTAAAATTCTGTCTTATTTTAAAGACGAAAGAGAGGAAGAGATAATTTTAAGCCTTGCTTAAAGTTAACATAACGTTGGTGCAACTAGAGATATTATCGATTATCGATAAGTTATCGATATTTCAGCGATTAATTTAAATTTATCGATATCGTTAAGATAATTTCGAACCTATGTATTTATACTTTTTTTAATAGTTTCACTTGATTTGTAATCAATATTGAGAAAAATAATTTTAACACGCAGCTATAAAAATTTGTGTCAATCTGTCAACACATTTCACATGTCTCAAACGATCCATTCAAATTTCTGTGTTAATTTTACGCAAAATATGTTAAAGAATAACACTGTACGCATTACATATCTTTGCTTTAAAAATCTAGCAAAGGAGAATGGATTAAAATGGATTAAAATTTTTTTCTATCCGAATGCGTATTTTAAATAGCGAATACTTTTTTTGGATTTAATTGGATTCAATTAGATTCAATTGAATGCAATTGGATTGAAAAACTGCATTTCCTATTTAAAATTTTGAATTGAAGTATTCATAATGCATAGAAAAAGGTAGGTTTATTTTTAGATTGAAAGGCATAGAAATATGCTTCATGCAACTCCTATAAATGAATAAAAATATATTCAGGATTGAAAAGCATTCATTTTAACATTCGTGAATCAATATTTCTGAAAATCTGAATCCATTTCAATTCATTCTTGTTTGCTGGGAGGTCAATAGAAAACGATAAAAAAAATTCTATCAAAATTAATCATGTTTTTGTTTCGTGCTTTTAATAAGTGACTAAGGCTGCGGTCCACTTAGCGCTTCAAACACTACAAAGCATTTGTAGCACTGATATGACTGGTCCATTTGATGCTTCGGAACGCTCTCTCCAATTCTGATTACGTCATCAATACGTCATCGTTTTTATTCCCGCTTCGTT
Source organism: Trachymyrmex septentrionalis (assembly GCF_001594115.1). Lineage (NCBI taxonomy): Eukaryota > Metazoa > Arthropoda > Insecta > Hymenoptera > Formicidae > Trachymyrmex > Trachymyrmex septentrionalis. The sequence goes on along the minus strand of NW_017304428.1, from coordinate 150,168 downwards.
CCAACTGCTTCATCTCGGGGTGGGTTGATTGTAGCGTTCACGTAGCAATTGTAGCATTCGGAACAGTAATGGACCAATCGGAGCATAGCGTTTGGAGCGTAACATTCAGAGCATTTGGAAGAAGCAAGTGGACCGCAGCCTTAATATTATATATTACCGATACAAGTTTAATGTAGATTTGATAAATATATTCCGCATACCTCGCAAATTAAAATCAATGAGTACTTTACAAAATATTATACAGGATGGACCATTTTAATTTATCTAGTTGATTTTCACAAAATTTATAAGTTTCAGACGAAAGTTTTATAGTTTCAAGGGGAAAAAAGTTGGTGACGTTGGTTGACCTTGAAAAGATATCCTTAAAGAATCAGGGCAAACCTAAAATTTTTTAATTGGAACTTCTCATTTCTTATTACATATTCTTATAGTTGACTTCAAAACCTTTTCAAAACACTTTATATTATTTTTTGTTACGTATTTTCGAAGTTACGAGGCTTTAAAGTTACAGTACCGCCGCTGCATGGGTGGCTTGGTTGTCGAGTGTTGAGCGATAGTAAGGGAAAAATAGGCGGCACTTCAGAAACCGGCCTGAAATGTGCAACTAATTCCGAGCACTATTATATATGTTAAGATGCAGCTTAGCCGCTTTTTATATTATTCTAGGAAGAAAATGTCTCCCTGACGTAAAGTTATTTGAAAGTAAAAGTGAATTAATTTATTCATATATTAAAAATGTTCGTACTTAATTATGTCTGAACAGAAATAACCGTGCCTGACACTTGTACTTACTGTTTTCTTTCCATTTTGTTTAATTGTTAATATTTTAATTTGATCTTGTAAACGCGCAGCGATGATCGCTTGGGACGTTCACGCACCAAACATATTATATAAATGCCGTAAACCATATTCTCGCGTTCGCGATTTCGCGCGTCGCGTTTCTATGGGCAGCACGTGACTTCTGCTAAAGACGGAAGTTGTATTAGAACCCCAGCACAAAGATGGTTGTAAATGAATTGTGAAATGCAAATTGTAGCCGTAGATCAACGCACAATGTTTTGATCAATCTACAACTACGATTTATGTTCCGCGACTCATTGGCTAGTATTCATAGTTAGTTCTTACATTCAAGACCGTCTTAGGTTTAATTTGGAAATATCAATCAGAAAGCCATATTAGCGTCTTAAGACAATACTTAAGACAATACGATCTTCAAATAAGAACCAACTGTGAATATCGACTATTGTCAGTTACAGTCATCTTTGTATTTAAACCCTTAGGCAATTCCACGCGAATCGTTGTATTTATACAACTTACTTTTAAACTATTTCATTGGATCATTCTTTTACGTATTTTTTTTATTCATTACAAGTTTCTATGAACCTTGAATCTATTCGGTATTTCTAAAAAGTTCAAACTGTTTGATTAGGCAACGCAATATATTGGGTTGTTCGGAAAGTAATTTCGTTTTTTTCCCAACGGAGGACTTAATTGTATTTTTCACAGCCAACTTCACACTTAAGCTGCATAATCATTATATATTTTGACAGCTGATATAGCAAGGCTTGCTTGTGAAAAAAGTTCGATTGATTCTACGCAGTAGTTTTTGGTTGGTGCCCTATCAAATATGAAAGTGAAAAGCAGCATTCGGCATATTTTACTTTTTTACTATCGAAAAGGTAAAAATGCTGTTCAAGCAAGAAAAAAATTATCCGATATGTATGGAGAAGATGTATTAACAGAACGCCAGTGCCAAAACTGGTTTGCAAATTTCGATCCGGCAATTTTGATGTTGAAGGTGCACCACGTTCTGGAAAGCCAGTTGAAGCTGATGAAGACACAATAAAGGCATTAATTGATGCAAACCGGCGAATAACAACTGGTGAGATCGCTGAGAGATTAAATTTATCGGATTCGACCGTTCATGATCATTTGAAACGCCTAGGTTTAATCTCAAAGCTCATATATGAGTTCCTCATGTTCTTTCGGAAAGAAATTTGTGCCGTCGCATTGACGTCTGTGATTTGCTTCTCAAACGTCAAGAAAATGATCCATTTTTTAAGCGCATCATCACTGGGAACGAGAAATGGGTTGTCTACAACAATGTTAAATGCAAGAGATCATGGAGTAAAAAAGATGAACCGGCTCAAAGCATTTCGAAAGCCGATATTCATCAAAAAAAGGTGATGCTATCTGTTTGGTGGGATTTCAAAGGAATCGTTTTTTTTTTTTTGCTTCTACCGGACAACACAACGATCAATTCTGAAGTGTACTGTCATCAGCTGGACAAATTGAATGATTCACTTAAACAGAAAAGGCTAGAATTGATCAATAGAAAAGGTGTAGTGTTCCATCAAGATAATGCGAGACCTCATACAAGTGATTTGGTAACTCGCCAAAAGTTTTTACAGCTTGGATGGGATATACTGCCACACCTACCATATTCTCCAGATCTGGCACCTTCTGATTATTATTTGTTCCGGTCTCTACGAAATTTTTTAGATGGTAAAACCTTTACTTCAAATGAGGAAGTCAAAAATCACCTGGATCAGTTTTTTGCCAGCAAAGAACAAAAATTTTATGAGCGTGGAATCATGCTACTGCCAGAAAGATGGCAAAAGGTATTGGACCAGAATGGACAATATATAATTCAATAAAATATTTATTCACTATAAGAAAATCGTCTTTCATTTTCATAAAAAAAAAACGAAATTACTTTTCGAACAACCTAATACATATATTCAATTTAAAACAAATGTTTCAACTATACATCATCACATTTGTTAGTTATGTATTTATTTTTGTTATCTATTTTTTTCAATATTCAAATCTTTATTGTTTCTATTAATACATATTATAAATCATATCTAAGGAATGGAAGTAACTTATTACTTGTAACTTTGTTACACTTATAAGTTACTTTTTTGACAATTTTACTGGTAATTGCGTTACTTTTTGTTTGGTAATTGGTAACTGTAACGATAACGTAGTTTTTTGGTAACGGTAACAAATTTTACAATTACTTTTATTGTTATTTTGCACACGTCTGGACACGGTTCGATTGGACACAAACCTCTTATAGTGCTTGAGAACATTAGAAAGCCCCTAGGCATTCATCTGTTGTGATTGGTGGTGATCGATTTTTAAAAAGTAATAGAAAAGTAACGAAAAGTTATTTTCTCACATAATGGTAATTGTAATGAGTTACTTCTATTAAAAATCAATAATTATAACTGTAACTTGTTACTTTTCAAAAGTAACTTTCCATTCTCTGATCATATCAAGTATAAAAAATGAACAATAATAAATGAGATAATAATAATATGGAAATAAAGTTTGATTAAATATATTGTTGAACTTGATTCGAATTCCTAATTGCATTCTTGGCACCACGTATATGCATTGTCGAAAAGTCGCTGCCATGGTGAGGCTTCATAGTTCCATTCTGCTGGTTTCCAAGGCCATTGCCACATTTGTGTACACCTTTCCGGATGCGGCATCATTGCCAAGTGTCGACCATTTTTAGAACAAATTCCAGCAATTCCATTTACGCTACCGTTCGGATTCATAGGATAACGTTCAGTTGGATTGCCATAATCATCCGTGTATCTGTTAACAATGTATACAGAATGATATACAAAATACACATAATACTTTTAAAATATTTGACTTTTATTAAAATGTATTCTATTTATTCTATTTATACAGTAAAATTTCTCTAAATTTGGCTTATAGGGTAATAATAATGGAATGCCAAAGTTATGGAATACTCTCTCAATAGCATGAGTCTACCGATCATCGTATACTTGTACGGTACCTGTCAAAGTGTATGTAACATTAGAAGAACAAGTCACATGTAATATCAAAGTGTCGTTAAAAGAAATCATAACTAATGAAAAAATGATTTTTAATAATTATTTTAAAAAACTCAAAGTTTTCGGATATAAGTAACAAATCAAAGGACTCTTTCTATATAAACCAAATGATAATAAGTAACGGGCAAAGTAAGAGTTAACAAGTTTCTTTAAAATTAACAAAAGAATATATTTCAATTAACAAAGGTAAAATTACCTAACGTTACAAGTTTCGGCTATCGGATTGAGCCCTCTTCAGACATTAACATAACGAAAAAAACCGCAGAACAAAATCAATTATCGCAAATGATCGCATATTCATAACATTCACAGTTCGGGTGAGTCTTGATGTAGAGTTCGACATTATTTCTGTACGATTAAACCGTCAAATGTATTAAAAATCTTGGCAAAGCTCTAGTTGATAAAAGGAAAAACTTAAAAACTGTACACAAAAAGATCTACACGTAAATGAATTAACATACCGGAAATCTAATAAAAATAATAATAAAAAATATTATATGTATTATATTTATACATATGATATATGTACGTAATAGTTTATCATAGATAAGGACATCAATTTTATGTCTTTTTATTACATGCAAATAATCGAAGTGAATAGTTTAGTTATGTAGAAGTCTGTGGCGATATCACATATCACACACATCTCGAGGATTAAAGTTAAAAGTAAAAGTTAAAGTTAAAAGTTAAAATGTAAATATATACCTGATTGTTACACAGTTATTCTGCTCAAGAGTTTTCAGAATTTCCTCGCGAAAAGTGAATCTTCCCTCTCCATGAGCCACCCATACACCTAGCACACTATCCTGCATGTCTTTTAACATGATTGATGGCGAGTTTTCAATTTTAACAGTGGCCCATCTGCACTCAAACCTTTCTGAAAGATTATGATCCAAACAAATTCCTGATCTCTCTCCGTCTTTAGTATCTTCGTCGCCAATCCAACCTAATATGCTCATTAATTGACAACCATTGCAAACACCCAAACTGAAAGTGTTTTCACGAGCAACAAATCGCCGTAGTTGCTCACGTAAAGATGAATGAAAGAGGAAACTCGCTGCCCATCCCTTTGCGGAACCACAAACATCGGCATAGCTGAAACCACCAGGAAAGATAACACCTCTAAAGACTTCCAATGTAATTTGGTTTTCCAGCAAATCTTGCATTGTGACATCCCAGACATCGAAACCCGCTTCCAACAGAGAAGCTGCCATTTCTCTATCCCCATTAATTCCTTCCTCACGTATGACGGCTACCTTAACACGCTCTGCTATATCCTTTAGCACTGGACGAGATCTAACAGGATCAAAATTTAAGCGATAAGCTGGAACAGTTCGTTCTTTTAGCCCGGAAAATTCTTCCAATGCACAAGTGACATTTGTTTGACGGCGTTCTAGTTGATAACTAGTTTCTTCCCAAATGTTCATTGAATCAATTACTGTAGTACTTAATACAATTTCATCTCGAACTTTAACGACTACCTCAGAGTTCATTCCAAGACCTACAGACTTTCCGATTAAATATACTGGAACTCCATAGCATTGTAACATTTTCACTGCTTCATCTTGGTATTTTTCATCTACTTCCAATATCCAACCAAGCTCTTCGCAAAATAAAACATCAATGGCAGAATCAGATTTTTTATGAGTTATATTAACGTTGATTCCTGAGATTCCAGCAAAGCACATTTCTAGAAGACATGTAATCAGTCCCCCATCGCTAATATCATGACCGGCGAGAACTTTTTTGTCGGCGATTAACTTTTGCGTAGCAATAAAGGCATTCTTGAAAGTTTGCACGTTTTCGATGTCTGGCACATCGTTGCCTAATTGACAATATACCTGAGACAAAGCAGTTCCTCCAAGCCGACTTTTGCCATAAGACAAATCAATAAAAAGCAGGCAACCTTGTCGTCCCATAATGGGAGCTTTGAGATCCGGAGTGATTACTTGACAAATATCAGGACACGGTGCATAACAAGATATGACGAGAGTGCCAGGTGCCTTTACAATATCTTTATTGATACGTGCAGCCATGCTAAGTGAATCCTTACCGCCATCGATTGCAATCCCAAGTTCCTTCATTACAGAACACATTGCTGAGCAAGCCTTGTATAGTGCTGAACCTTCGCCTGGAAGTTTTGCTGGCCACATCCAATTGCCACTACACTTGACATCTTGCAATACAGAAATTTGCGCAAACACTAGATTGCTAAGTGCTTCAGCTACTGTCATTCGAGCGCCGGCTGCATCGTTGACTAATCCTTTAATTGGCTGTTCACCAATGGAAGTGGCGATTCCTTTCGTAGAAAAATGCGAAATGGCTGTCACAGCAACGTCTGCCAGAGGAGTATGCAATGGACCAACACATTGTTGTTGAGCAACTAAGCCAGTCACGCAACGATCTACTTTATTCGTCAGATACCTAGCAAAAATGTAATAATTTTCAAATTATTTTGTATCATATTCCTGTATTATATATATTAAGTATACAAATGAATAAATAATAAGTAATTCAATGCTCAATTAAATGAATTAAAATAATCAGTTAAAGGGCTCAGAGCACAAGCAAGATATTCTTCGCTATCGTTAATAAATAATACAAATTATATTTAACAGCAACAAATTATATTTTTAACAAATTATATTTATAGTTAACAGGATATTAATTACTAAAAATCACTGAATATTGGTTTTCAATAATATAATTTTCAATAATTAGTTTTCAATAACTTTACAGAAAAATAGCGACAAAAATTATTTATTTTTTTCTTATAGCGTTCTGAGAATTTTTTCAGAAATTTTCGATATCGCATTTTCTCATGTTGGAAAAATAGTTGCCAATAAGAAAACGCAGTACTAAAATGTTGATAAAAATTCTAAAAAAATTCTTAGAGCTTTACAAGAAAAAAATAAACAATTTTTATCTCTTATTGTTTTTCTGTAAAGTTGATAATACTTGAGTAAAAAATTATTGAAAACTAATATTTTGGTACAAAGGTGATTTTTAGTTATTGATTTCTTGTTAATTATCGCGAAAATTGCAAAATGGTAGAGAACTTTTCGACTCGGTTTAGTCCTATGCAAAAGTCGTTATCGTTACCTATCGAACATCGTGTGTGTGCGCGTGCGCGCGTGCGCGCGTATATAGACTGTAGAGTGTAATTCCGCGTAAAAAAACATAGAATAGCATATTTCCTCGAAATATTACGAAAGAATAAAAATTAGTTTGGTGTAGTTCGGCATAGAATCGCGTAGTTCAGGAAATAATGATTATTAGTTGCATACTTCGGCGTTGTTTCTATGCCTAACTAGGTCCAAATACGCCATTTTATATCTTTCGCGTAGCTTGGCTTAGTTATTTCTATGTTTTATATGAGAAACATGTTTTATCTTGACAGCATATTGAAATGAGTCATATTGATGCGAGAAAGATGGAAGAAATAATTCGACGTATATATTGGTTCCTGCAGATTAGAGAAAAGTATACGGAGCATACTTTTATAAGCAAAAACTGTCTTAAATGTATATCTTTTTCACCACCTTCTGGTAAACTAGAAGACTATTTAAATCCTATTCCGAAAGGCAATATTCCATTTGAAATAATTCATGTTGATCATTTTGAACCAGTATGAATATGTTTCTTAAAATATATATATATTTTTTTTTATAATAGATGCTTTTTTAAAATATGTCAAATTGTATTTAACAAAAACAATAAGTTTTCAGGAAATCATTATATGTTTAAAGATTTTTCGGAACTTTACTATACAAAAGGATCTGCTCTTTTTATCCAAAGGACGCTACAGAAGGATAACAACTAAAAATTTTAATAAAAATAAGATCACATAATTTCATGGATCACATTAATTTTATGAAGGACATTAAAAATTAAGTATTATGTCATTTACATAGCAAAAATAATAATTTTTAAAAAATCAAAATTTTTCCCATTTTTTCCAACAATTTTAAAAAATTTTAAAAAAGCTGTTTTTTTTTAAATTATACTTTTACCCTAATTTAATCTGCACAAAAAAAACTTCCAACAATAGCAAAACAAATATTCCGTTGAATGTGGTTAATGCTTGAAAAAAAGTTATTTCTAGGATGCGGATGTTGGGTGCGATCGCAGGCCGTGCGCGGAGAACCGTTACGTGCGAGCGAGCTGGACGCTCGTTGAAATGAAATAGCAACATTTCTCGAGGAAACACTCAAAGCTCGCCGACTGCACTGAATATCAAGTTGGCTTGAAAACTACTCAATGTAAATAGAGCGCAAAGATTTTTTTCTATATTTTTCTGTATTAATTAGACATCGCGTAAGAACGCTTTTCTTCAAAATGTCGAAGTCTTTAGAGGAAAAATTAGCTTCAATTGGAATTGACAAAAATATTTATATTTTTACAAAGCCGGACCTTATTGTTCTATCTACTTGTATAAGATAATTTCACCTTCTGCAAATCGACGCGAGCCAAGTACCAAACATAAATAATATTCGTAGATCAAAATTATTGGCAGATACTGTCTCCACGACTATTGATATTGCAAAGGTAATTATTACATCATAAATGTTTTTGTCAATTTCAATTGAGGTCAATTTTTCCTCTAAAAATTTCGGCATTTTGAAGAAAAGTGTTCTCCTGCGATCTCAAATTAATTAACAAAAAAGATAGAAAAAATCTTTGCACTGTTTACATTGATTAGGCCTGTTTACATTGAGCTTCGAGTCTCCTCGAATATTATTGCTATCTCATTTCAGCGAGCATTCGACTCACTCGCACACAGCAGTTCTTCGCGCGCACCGCGAGATCGTGCCCAAACATCTGCATCAGAGTTGCCAGGATTTGCCAGTTTTCCAGACCCCAAAGCGCCACACATTTATATGCCAGCATAGAGAAATTGAGTGGTGCACGTCAGTAATTATTTCATTCAGTCACGGCGCAAACTCTGGCGAGCTCTTTGACTCGTGCAATTTATCAATAATTTAGTGGACCAACGAGCCACGGATCACGAATCGCGAGCCGCGGATTACAAATCGCGAGCCATGGCAAGTAATAACGAGCCATTTCATATGGCGCGTAAAGGCTTTCCAAGCCATGGTACGTTGTATGGTGAGCCCAGCTCGACGCACTATGGGATCGCGAATTTAACCTTTTTTATATCAATTTCAAGACTGACCCTGTAATGAGCTTAGGCGAACCAAGACATATCATGTCGAGCCACGGACCGTGGGATATCTCTTCGATAACCTTGACCTCGACATATATTGACTCTAAGTGACCTTGGAAAGGTTTTAAATCGCGGTCACTGTTTGTTCAAAAGTTAACATATAAAATTTAAAAAATAATATCTTATTTCTACTGTATACAATATTGAAAACTACCCTGTACCCTTCCTACCTAGGAATGTTCAACCTTTTACGCGAAACTTACCCCACAGCGACTTTTATCTCACCTCACTTCCGGCCGTGAGGCGTACGACTTTCCACGCAAAGCGACTTCCACCACTTTGCGAAGCAAAGTCTACTTCATTTCTCCTTCCTCTTCCTCCCATTTAGGAGAAAGTCGATCGTCTTTTGGCTAGTCGGGAGGTGGGAAGGACTTCGCTTCGCATGGAAAGTCGAACGCTTCTAAGCAGGAGGGAGATAAGGTGAACCTCGCATGAAATGTCATGCATCTGTAGGCAAAGGAGGAGGTGGGGAGGATCTCCGTTCGCGTAAAAAGTTGAACATCCCTAGGTAAGAAGGGTACAGGGTAGTTTTCAATATTGTACACAGTAGAAATAAAATATTATTTTTATATGTTAATAACTTTTGAACAAACAGTGACCGCGATCTAAAACTTTTTCAAGGTCACATAGTCATGACCTCGACAATATATGTCGAGATTAAGGTTATCGAAGAAATATCCCCTAATGTAAAAATTTAACCAAATTTTTATTCAATTTTAAATCTTCTAACATTTCTTTTAATTTATTAATAATTATCAATTTACCAATAAATATGGATTTAGTTACTACAATTCTGATAGCAACACGTGCTTACGAGCAACATGCTAGCAACGATACGTTGCTATTTGGAAGGATATTTCTAACTAAAGGATATTTGTAACTACTATACTTTCGTGCAGAAATAACTCGTCGGAGTTTTGGTTCGGATGCAAAAGAGGTTCGTGGCGCAGAGATGAGATGTAATTACACAAATAAAACGTATCATTAAATAAAAATAATGCAATATTTATTTTAAAAAAATATATAAAAATACAAAGAAGAAAAAGACTCGATGTCTGATCGAAATCAGCTTATGTGTATGCGTGCGTGCGTGCGTGTATGTGTCGCTATTGGCCGAACTCGCAAACGAGTTTTTGCTGAATAGCGGCGTTCGCGAGGCACGAGCAGTACGCAGGGCGGCGATCAGCTGCGCGATATTGCTGATTACATCACGAAACGCATGTATACGCCAACACGAACGCGATTGTGACGCGATAAATATTCGAGCGTCTTCCCAACTGCAATGGGAAGAGCGCGGATCTGCGAAGCGCATCCCTTAAGCCGGTTCTACATTAGTTGCAAGCTGATCGCAAGTTTGTTGCGACAGCCAATCTGAAACTTGCATTTTCAACGCTTCATATTGGCTGTCGCAATAAACTTGCGATCAGCTTGCAACTAATGTAGAACCGGCTTTACGGAAATGAACTATTGGAAGCCAATAATCACTATTGGTTTATAATTATTCATTCTATAATAATGATTATGTAATAACCATAGTCCACTAATCGGAGTATTTGCAATAACCATTCTCCAATAGTTTTCGAATAAATGATTATTAATTTCATAATCAGATTATTTGCAATGATCATTCCCCAATAATTCTTTTGTGAAATGATTGATTTTATAATCAGATTATTTATAATAATTACTGCTCAATAGTTTTCAACTGTAGTGATTATTGGTGCCAAATCAGATTATTTGCAATAATCATTCTCCAATAGTTCTCTTATTGAATGATTATTGATTCCATTAATCAGATTATTTGCAATAATCACTACAGCACACTACTTTTAATAATTAGGTAAATGATTATTAGCTTTCAATAGTTAACTATTCACAATAATGATCACAATGTATCAGGCTGCTCCTCGCCCTGATGAAGTGGACTGCAAGGTTCATGAAACGTTGGCATTCCAAGAATGGATATGAACATGAAGAAAACTCGGATAATCTTAAATTTTCAAAATTCGCAGTTGCTTAATTTTACCAATATTCATAGGTTATTATTAAATAAAGAAAAAGAGGAAAATAACGAGGAGAAAGCCGCAATAAAATTGAAATTTAAAGCAATTCGACGCACCGCATTTCACGAGATGGTAACACGGAATGAAGTAAAAACATGTGCTCCAGTTCTGATGAAACGCAGATTCATCAATAGTCGCTGTTTTCTCCCGTACGGATTTGTATAATATATTATATACTAGATTGTATAATATATTTCATTTAAACTAGAATAAGTCATGGATTTTTCTCTCCCGACCAATTTGTAAATAAAAACTCGCTGATCGCCTATCAATGCACAAAGATAAGCTTATTCTCGCGCGAAGATAAGTTCACTCGCACTATGACGGGATCAGCTATTAGTTGCTCTCGTTGGCTAGCCTACGCGGGGATACGCTGGCATGAGCGCGCCGCGTGGGATTCTCCG
>NW_017304428.1:130125-138499 GCF_001594115.1 Trachymyrmex septentrionalis | reverse complement strand
TAGCCTACGCGGGGATACGCTGGCATGAGCGCGCCGCGTGGGATTCTCTTATTTCAGCTTATTTCCTTAAATTTTTGTTTTCGTGTATTCTTAAAAATATTATTAAACGCCATTTTTTCTTTTATTTATTCATTTATTTTTTGCTTTTTAAGTCTTGTACGCTAATCGAGTAGCTTATTTCGTAAAATGGACGCGAACAGGAAACATTCATGGACATTGATCGTATGCGATCTGACTGAATGCGGGAAAATGATTTTTGTAAAGAATTTTCTCCGGCATTTATCTCTCGTGTCCGACGTACATGTCAAGAGAGTTTTGTTTTATTTCGCGGAATGACAAGAAGCCTATCGTCAATTATAATACGATACTCGTGTAAAAGAGCTCAAAGAACAGAGTTGAGGATGCAACAATACTAAAGCATCGAAGAAGAAGAATATAATTGAATTTCACGAGGGTTTACCTGTCCGAAAGATTACTCGAACAATCTGCTTTCTCCAAAATTAGTGATAATCGACGATCTTATGAGAGAATCTCTTGTTGTCGTGCGACGCAATTATAGATCTTTTTATCAAAGGCAGTCATCACAATAATGTCAGTGTTATTCTCGCAGAACCTCTTCCATCGGGGGCGTGGTCAGCGCGATATATCACTCAACGCAAATTACATCGTCGTTTTCAAAAATTCACGCAAATTCGTCATTTAGCGCGTCAGATCTATCCCGACGATCCAAAATTCCTAGAAGAGGCATACTACGACGCCACGTCGAGGCCTCATGGGTATTTGTTGCTCCAAACAATCAACCCCGGACGAGTATCGATTCGAATGTGTATTTTTCTCGAGGATACAACTCATTACGTCTACGTGCCACGTAGATCTTTTTCCAACGGATTCGTATAACAGTGAGTACGGGTAATCGCCTGTGTCAATCGTAGGCTTCTTTTCGCGATGAAGGTAACAAGAAATCATATAGTGCGACAAAAACCGTCACACATTGATCGGTAAGAAAAACGTCTGTCTCCTCGCGACACTCTATCATTTGAACAAAAATCAACACACAATCTTCTTACGAAACGCTGGCAAAAAACTAATTCATTGTATCTGTGAATTTTTTAATACACTTAAAGGTAACTCGCTCGAACGTTGTGAAAAAAATCGATTAATCAAATACAAAACGGCTCTGTGTTGCGTTGCAAAACGCGATAATTGGAAGGATAAAAGAAAGCTGCTGGTGCAGCGAGGCGGATTTTTACCTTATATTAACGGATCTATATTATCGACTTTATTATCACTAACTATCGAAGGAACGAAATAATGGGGATAAAATGCTATGGAGAGGGCCAAAAAATGGTTTGAATTTCGACGGAAAATTTCGAGGGAATGCAACGTCAGCTACGTCAGAATCCGACATTCGCTGGCGGAGAGTCAAAGGAAGTCGCAGTACCGCAAAATTCGGATAACACCGAGAGCACTAATAATACAACGCGAACTCTCGAAACTCATTAACACGATTCGATGCGAAGATAAGTCGTATTTTTAATTCTGACTGTCCATGCGATGAAAGTGAGAGATGGAAAATGTATAAAGAGGCATTGTGGCGATATCTGCGATTTATTCAAGAAACGCGAAGGCAGAAAGACGCACGCATCGAAAACGAAAATGCAGAAGACAACGCTACATGAGATGCCTCCGCTGATAACGATGACGAACGATGACGTTTTTCACAATTTCACGCAAACATCTGATGTACCGACACTACATTCCATCAGTAATGCGAATATTATTACAAAAAATTTCGAAATTTCGAGCGAACATAATCATGCAATAAAAAGCATTGAAGAAATAGTGGAAAGCATACTGAAATCTTATACGTAAGCATACACATTTATTGATGAAACATTTGTTTCGAAAAGCTGTACCTGACAGAATTAGTTGGGACAAACATGGAATCGTGACTATAGATGGTAATGTCGAAAGATTCGAATATCACTGACTTGATAACGCAATGCGCAAGAGAAAAACTGTGAAAGCAGTGGGTAGAAATCAGTTTGCGCAACTACTTCGTGCATTAAATATACCTTCTGCACTGGTGAGAAATAAAAGATTATTGTCCGCGCATGATATTACTACAAACAGCGTCAAACTTCGACCTCGTGCGAGTTTCGTGCCTTTTATAATATGTATATCCAAAGCGCGAGGAAGGAGGAAAATGTAAAAATTACAAAGAAATAGACGAGAAAAATTCGCTGATTCTTTCTCGTACACGGAAAACTGATACCTTCATATCTTTACAAACGGGAAAAAAATCGGTTACTTGGTTGGAAAAAAATAAATAACGATGACGTTATTTGAAAAACTATACTACGATCCGCCGCATTATGCGGGTTATTCGGCGGTGGATAATCTAACTCGTGCTTAAATCAAATTTCTCACGGGGAGAAGCCGTACGCTGGCTCGAATCGCAAGGCGCGTATACGTTGCACCGACCATTGCGCAGAAAATTTCCACGATTGCATTACAACATAAACAAACATTAACGATGTGTGAGAGGCAGATTTGATCGAACTTTTAAATCTAAAAAGTTACAATGACGGTTATTCCTGTCATATCTGTTAGTGATTATCGATGTACTAAGTAAATACGTCTGGGTAGAACCGTTACGCGACAAAACGAGTAACTGCGTGATAAAAGCTTTCCAACGATACTAGCGAAAAGCGAAGGACATGTTCCCGTATACTTACAAAAGGACAAGAGCAAAGAATTTGTCACAATCAATACAGAAATTTCTTAAAGAAAACGACATTCGTTTTAGGGTAATGCGCAATCCGGACATCAAAGCTGCTATCTTCGAGCACTTTAACAAAACACTGAAGAAGCGAATGTGGCGATGTAGCGTCGCGTATTTTTATGCGTTATTTCACACATAAAAATACGCGACGCTACATCGATGTTCTGCAGGACATTGTGCGCGCTTACAATCACACGTCGTCCACGAGAATGCAACCTGTGATAGTGACGAAAGAAAATGCACGTATCGTTAATATATTCGATAATATAGCTCGACGTTGGAAAAACAAAACGTTAAAGAAACAAGCGCGAAAAATTAAATATCACGGCGGAGATTTCGTTCGCATCAGTAGAGCAAAAAGTGCTTTCGAGGAAGGACACGAAGCTAAATGGAGCGAGGAGATATTTCAAATTTATCATGTTTTGGCGGAACTCTCACGTGTACGAACTGCGAGATTTAACAGACGAAGTCATAGACGGTATTTTTTATGAGCAAGAGTTAGCTCGAGTTGAGAGAAACTTAGAGGAAGAACAGTTTATCGTCGATCGCGTGATAGAGTAGGAGACGAGGAGCTAATAAGCAAGTGCTTGTTAGTTGGCGCGGTTATCCCAGTAAGTTTGATACTTGGATTTCGGCTTCGAGTTTAATTTCTCTTCGCGGTGGGGGAGGAACAATTTATTCTGGTACTTCCGAATAACAGTAGTATGCGTCATTTTCCGGATAATATAATGTCCTTCACGAAATTACCTCACTCTATAATGTTGTATGGACAATGAGAGGTTGCGATAAGTGAGATTCAATTTCTCTGTATCTTTTTACACGTACGTCATAACGAAAATGTGATCAGACTCGTCGATGTTAAACCTGATGAGAGGAACGCACGAATAGTGCGTTTACGGCAAAAGAATATGCATTTCCAAATGGAATTTACAACGATATCTATGAGCTTATTGATGCGATTAATACCGCGTGTAAAGATGCTGAATCGCATTTTTATTTTGAACAGCAAAAAGCGTCTGACGGCAAAGTCTTCATAAGTATTAACTGCGATGAGAAGTGTAAAATGTTGCATCATATAAACTTTTCCGATAATCTTCTATGAATGCTAGGTTTCTCATCAGCAATTTCCATAAATAAATACCCATTTTATTCCAAGCTCGCGATACGTAAATCTAATTCCAATAAAACAGAAGAGAAAATTTTTCTTACTTATGGATTTGATAAGGAGACGGGAAAATAACTTGCAGACGATTACTGGTAGTAGCGAACCCTATAGTTTGTGGCGCAATATCCCCAATAAAATGTTCGTTTATTGCTTGATTGTTTTGTTATTTGCTTGATTTGTGAGCCTTATATAACAGGTGATGTACGTACTCCTCTTCTCAGGATAGTTCCGGTCGAGATGCGCAATCATAATTACGCATTTAGTGCAAATTTGGTGAAACATTTTTCATTTCCAAATTATATCCCAATACGACGAACGAATTTTAGAACGATCGAAATAGATATAAGAGATCATCTTGGAAAAAAAATTCCATTCGAATTCGGAACGCTGACAGTGACGCTGCACTTTAAACGCAAGCAATAAGTTTTTTTTCTTTTGTGTACGCGAGCGTATCGGTAGTAATAGTCTTTAGTTAAGAACGATGGAATGAGGAGTACTTTGATGCGCGAGATACCGAGGTATCCGAGGTAACCGAGGTGGAAGTCTACGTGTTTTCGTTGGTTCCTTACCAACGCAGACATAGAAGCTTTCTCGGTGGACTATTCAGAAAAATACTACCTTATCTAAATAAAGGTACACGTGCTGTCGAAAAAGAAGCTTTACATGCGGGAATTAACGTAATAGATGATGTCGAAAATAATAAGCCATTTGAAGGAAGCGAACAAAAGTCAACTCTCAGAATCGTGGGTAATCTGAAGAGAAAAAAATAAGTTCTCTGATAAGAGGGTCGGGATATAAAATATCCGCAAAGTCCGCAGCACTTCAGTTTCCACTCGGAGATCGAAATAGTCGTATCGCACTTTATAAATGACGTTGAGCAGTAAAAGAAAATCATCGAAAAGTACCACAGGGAAGAAGAGCAAAAAAGTGACGAAAAAGAAAAAGAAAATTCGTGCTGCAGGAAAAAAAAACCATCCGCTAGGAAACATGGAATCAAGAAACGTGACATATCTGATATGTCTCGTGATATATTCTCTTAATTGAGATAGGAATTCGCGACAAGCATGTCCTTTCTTCGTATTCACTCAAGCGAGTGTATAAAAAGCGAATTCGATTTCTTCTCTTTGCTTCCTACGCAAACAAGCATTGAGAGCTCGCAAATTATTACAAACCCATAACTTCGCTCGCAGACGATTCACTCATAGAATTTGTCATACCCGGACATGGAGGAGACTATCTGGATCTCATTCCTCGTCGCGAAAAAACAGATGATTTTACTATTAAAAGTATCATTGAAAAACTCATTGAAAATGAATGATCAATGAATTTTCAATAGTATTTTATAGCAAGCCGAATGAATTTTTGTCAATACTTTAATAATATTTTATCACTGAGGATTTTATCACTGACTAGTAATGTTTTCAATGGTACATTAATTTTATAATTTTATTGTTAAAATGAGTTATTATTGATTAATATCTTATTCCAGAATACACATCACAAAAATTATGATAAAAAAAGTTTTTTCCTAAATTCGGGAACTAATTTTATAGTGCTTCGAAGCGGTCACCCATCCGATTGCATACTGCCATTCCTTGACTTCTGAAATCGTATGGAAATTTCTGCACTTCTATCCACCTATATAATCATGGATGATACATCTGCTCAATATATGATCCTGATAGAAATTTGTCCAGTTTAGCTTAACATCGAGTCAGCTACTATCTAATATTTAATTTTTATGTTATAATGACTATTTTCAGATTAAGAAATCATACTTCTGTAGTACCAGTTATTATGTATATCGTCTTTTACTAGATCTCTCTCTCTCTCTCTCTCTCTCTCTCTCTCTCTCTCTCTCTCTCTCTCTCTCCTGTCGATAATAGTACGCCGTACTGATATGATACGGGTTGGTTATGTACCATGTATCTAAACAGTATGCAGAGTACAGGTACAATGTTGATACGTTGTACTATAATATCATGTACTGCTACCATATAGTTACGCTGGCATCGCCACCTCGTAACAATACAGTAACAGTACGGTAGCAGTATTTTGTGCGGGTATCGTAGGACATCGCACGCTTATCTGGGATTTTATTGTTGAAAATTTTATCACCGGTCAGTGTTAAAATCTTCAGTAGTAAAATATTGCCATTGGTAAAATTCCATTTAAAGCATCACTGGATTGTATAAATAAGTAGCTTTCAATGCGATGATACATTCTTTCTACCTTATCTTCGATACCTTCTCTCGGAAAATTGAAGCGAGAGCGACGTCGAAAGCGAAAAAACAGATACCGGACAATTTTCAATTCAATTTAAAAATCAGAAACACGATATAATCCGCAACATTGAAGTATGAAGGAAAAATATCGCGACAAAAAAGGCAAATCAAAGCGAGGACGAACAGCCGAGGAAAAAAAAATCTTTCAAAATTCAACTCGACAACTGATAGAGATAAAGCTAATCCTAGCATCTCGCAAACATCGAGTATTTTTGAGAACTCTACATCACACACGACAGCAAAAGAAGTAAATCTTGAATTTACCCAAATATTTCCTTTCTCACGTTCACCTACGCCGAGAAATGAATTCACTGGAAGTTTTAAACATCAGTCCAACATGCCAGAGATCTATCCTGCCGACCAATTATCGAGGGTGTGGACGAGATCGACTGCCATTATTGTCGCTAACACGGACGATCACGATTGACCTGGCCAACACTGGGTCGCCTTCTACAACGACGAACACGGAACAAGAACGTATTTCGATAGCTACGGAATACCGCCCTTGAACTCAAGATTTCTCTTACAACTTCACCGAAACTCCACCACGTATCGCTGGAACACGATGACGCTTCAAGGAATGCTTTCTCAAACTTGTGGACAATATTGCTGTGTATTTCTATATTTTATATGTGTAATGGTTATAATCTTAGCCACTTTCTTAGTCTGTTTACCTCTGATTGTAAACGCAATAATCATAGTTATTTCTTAAAATTTGTCAATTGGCAATTTCTTTTAGAAAAACGATAGAAAAAGAGAAAAAAGCGGTATAAATTCAAAAAATTTTTCCCCTGCGGCACCATTTTCATAATTGGTAATTTTAACCGCCATCTACCACTATTTTAGAGAATGATATACCGCTAAAATAGTGGTAGGTGGCGGTTGAAATTACCAATTATGAAAATGATGCCGCAGGGGAAAAATTTTTTGAATTTATACCGCTTTTTTCAGTGGCATTCGGACAATAATGACGTACATCGTTATAAACTTCTCAGTATGAGAAGAAAGCACTTATAAAAATATGGGTACTTTATTACTGTTTATTTATTAATCATTTTATAATTGTGTTTCTGTAATATATACACAAAATTTATAAAAATTTTAGTGAGATACACGTACATTTGTAACGATGCGCCCCTTTAACTTTATCGTTGCAACTTCATCGTATTACATCCAGTCAGATGCCGCTGCAGTAGTTCAGAATGGCTGATGTACACGCAATCTTTTTTAAAAATCAAAGTATAGTATTACAGATAACTGCAAACGACCGTTGTTCCTGTCGAAGAGTTCCTAGCGCGGCCGAGTATAATTGATCGACATCTCCCCCGCTCGTAATGTCGATCGGCGGGAATTACCGAGCGTTAACGGAAAAAATCAAGCAGGAGTAACAATTCATAAATAGAGGCCTAATATTAGGATCTATTCCGCTCTATATCTTCCGATCATATTTTAGTTTTCTCCGATTCCGATTCCGCATCCTGAGAAGCTGATCTAGTAACGAGAAAAGATGATAAAGATTACTCCGTCGCCGTTGAGCGCAACGATCGACTTTCCTCAAAAAATCGCTGTGTCGACGGAAAATTTTAGGACAGAGCGTGCTCTATCCTATCGAGTGTTTTCGGCCGCCAATCAGTTATAATTCCTGCGTCTCTGTACCGACGGTATTTCTCCGGGGCTAGACTGCGTTCGGAAACATCACTCGAGTACTCCTGTATATTATTTTATCCTTATTATTCATCCAATGTTAAACAAGATGACACACAGGAACACCCGGATGTTTTTTTGACCACAGCCCTAGAGTGTACTCTGCCCCGCTGAGTATTCTCGACTGCTGGTGGCAGCTACCACTGCAATTCCTATCGGTCTCCATAATAGCACGGGATAGACATTTCTTTGCCTCTGCCAAGTGTTCTTGGCCTCCTTGCACATCCGCATGTTTTCCACATTGCATCGGGGAAAACACCCGCATCGCGAGAACGATCATGATTCATGCTTGACCTATACCCGCATTCACGCGAGCCAATCAGCGACATGTCGAACTGCACAGATGATCGCCGCCCCACATTCCACGCAACTCATGAACACCGCGTATAGAAAAATCCATCTACAACGACACAACGTACGCACGCACGCACACCC
>NW_017304428.1:127905-130025 GCF_001594115.1 Trachymyrmex septentrionalis | reverse complement strand
TATAGAAAAATCCATCTACAACGACACAACGTACGCACGCACGCACACATACACGCACACCCGCACGCATGCACGCATGCACGCATGCACGAGCTAACGCAACTACCGTGAAATTCCTGTCTGACCAAATATCGCGTAATTTCTTACATTTTTGTAATCGAACATTATTTTTGCACAACTACAATAAATATATATTTATTTCATTTGTAATCGGCACCGCCCTTTTTCATTGCATCTCATCTCCCTGCACGAATCTCTTTTGCGTTTTAACCAAAGACAAGCTATTTCCGCGCAAAAGTCAGGTTACACATTTGCATTTCTTTCTCTAATAGTAAATATAATAAAATAATAAAAGATATAATAATATAAAACAAAACGTACCGTTTACTAGCAACCGAAGGAAGCCTTAAAACTCTATCCAACGCGCTAAGTACAGTTAATCCATTAGGCAGTTTCATTGGCAATTTCTGCACCGATATATCATGTAATTTGAAAACTTTGCGTGGCATTTTTCCAAGAATTACCTCTAGCTCTAGATTCACTGGATGCTTACTGCTATCTAGGTTCTTATCCTCGTAATTAAGATATTTTGAAACATCGCAATCTTCTTCCTCAGAAACAATAATTTTTCCATTTCCAGTAACAATGCCAACAAAATTGATTGGACATTTTTCACGTGCAGCAATTTTCTTCAATAAATTGCAGTCTTCTGATTTGCATAAAATTGCATCACTCTCCTGATATTCTGCACCCCAAAGTTCTAACGTGCTTACACTAGGATCCCCAAGATCAAAATTCTTTGTAAAGATCACAGCACCGGCAGGCTCCACTAATTCTTTTAAGACATTTCCGTTACCACCAGCACCTTGATCATGGATACTAAGGATTGGATTGCTATCACCCATCTCTGCACACGCACGCACAATGCGATTCAATTTTTGCTCCATCTCGGGATCGCCCCGTTGCACAGCACCAAAATCTAATTCCATACTATTATCACCCTGCACTTCCATGGAACTTGCTGAACCTCCACCTACACCAATTCTATAAACGGGTCCACCGATTTTAGCAACTTCCATACCTCGTTTTGCTGGAATCTGAAGCAAATCATATAATAACATTATATTAACAGTAATTTAGAATTTGGCAGATGAATAAGTATATAGTTCGGAGATGTAATTCACGAATTAAAACGTATTTATTTCCCAAGAAATTTTTCTTTGATTGAAAAGAATAAGAACTCACTTTCTTTCAATCCCGCATTTGAGATAAAATAGGATATGAAGCTCTCAAATCCATTTTGGACTGAAAGAATAGTAATTACGTCGTTTCAATTCTATATTATGGATTTAAAAAATAAATTGCGCTGCTTATTTTTTTGCATGAAATAACAAATATAAATAAAATAAAAAAGTCAACGGGCTGTAATAATGGTGCTATTATTTCATAAGTTATGTTTTAATAACTGTAACATTCTTTCAATAAAAGACGTTTCGGCTAATCTTTTAACCATCCTCAGTATCGAATTAAGAATGAAACGTGACATAATTTGTCATAAGCGCAAATAAAATAAGTGAGGTAATCCATCAGTTGATTGATAATTTACACCAGTGAAATCAATCAATCGATTGGAATATTATTCAGCTATCTAACTAGTATAAAGCTGCGTTCGGAAACATCACTCGTTGGTGTGTTTCGGTACTAATAATTAGTGGCACACCAGTGAGTATTTCCGAACGCAGTCCTTCTTAGGTTGCATGGGAGAGTGGTGAATCGCCTCATTTATTTTATTTGCGCATATGACAAATTGTATCACGTTTTATTCTTAATTCGATACTGATGATGGCTAAAAAATTAGCGGAAACGTCTACTATTGAAAGAATATTATAGCTATTAAAACAAATTTATGAACAATAAGTGATAATCATAGGCTCAGGAGAGTAAATCTAATGATATGCGAGGTCTGTTCAAAAAGTATCGCGAATTTTGTGTTTTTTCAAAAATTATTTATTTATTCATGAATATCTATTTTGTCCCCTTCAAAGTAATCCCCATCAGATATTATACACTTGTGCCAACGTTTTTTCCAATCCTCGAAGCACTTCAAAAAATTATTTTTT
>NW_017304428.1:108740-126679 GCF_001594115.1 Trachymyrmex septentrionalis | reverse complement strand
ATATATATATATATATATATAATTTATGAAGTAATAGCGAAATTATTAGTGTCAATTTTCATTAACTTGTTGTATTTTTTTGTTATTTATATTTATTATTTCTTGGAAATTTGTTTCTCTATTGTTGATTGTTTTTAACGGAACTTTTTTTTTATTAAAAAGAATAGGAATCCTTGTTATTTTAATTTCATATAGATTAAAATACATTCAAAGAATTATTATATGATTGAATCGAAATAGATTTTCAAAAATCACAAGAATTTGGACTGTAATGTTTGCACGCTTAGGAAAAGTTTCGCGACAACAGAAGTAGGCAGAACCAAATCCATTGTATACTTATTATATTTGCTGTATGAAATAGCACTCGCTCCTTGGCACCGCCATTACAACAATGATCAGGGAAAAACATTTCTCCTCATCACGCCATCTCACACAGCGCCGCTCGGAAAGAAAAGAAAATGCTATAGCAGCGCTTCCTACATCTATTGATAACGACTACACTACAGGACAACGTACATATAGCTATACGAATCTATTTACATATAACTATATAAATCTCTTATCTATTTCAATCCCTATTCAGATGCTGGCTCCTTACTGCAGTCTATCTAATTAGGATCTAATTAGATAACAGTTTCTACATCGAATCTCTAGATTTTTGGGGTTCTAACTTTTCCCAAATAGCACAGAAAGTTAAAAAACAATTAAAAAAAGTTATGTCCTTAATTTAAAATTCATTTTCAAACAAAAAAAGATCCTTTTTCTAAAGTTTTGAAAAGAATTCTTCTTGCATCTGAAAATTAACTCAGAATTGATGATATAATACTAAATACTTTTGTTATCTGAGATGTCCCCCTCTTTTTGATCTCTTTTTGTCTTAACCTCTTTTGCCCACTATCTTTAATAACGCATTTTTAACGAGGCTGTAGGCGACATAGCAATCCCATTTCAAATTATATTATGCGATTTAAAGCGCAAGGATCTGCGGCCTATAAGGATTTATACGATTCGCGGGGCCGCGTGGTTGATAAGGATCAATCGTGGCATGGCCCCGATTAGAAGGGGGTCGAACGGCCTGCGTGAATCCACGGAAAACTTGCTGGTTTGTAATGTGGCTGAGCCATTGAAACTGTTAAGAGCTTCATACATGAAATGCATAACAGAACATAAGCATAACATAAGGCTAAACCAATGAGCATTTTATATAAATCAATATGGCGACATTATGCTAGATGATCATTGGTCCAACAGTCTTGTGATATGCTTATGTTCTGTTATGCATTTCATGTGTAAAGCTCTTTAGAGGACGCACGATTATCGATTATCGAGACCAAAGCTTAAAATGATCAATTCGAGGATACGAGGGGAGTACGAGGAGTTATTGGGTAAGATGAATATTGCCGCAATTGTAAAGCTGCCGATTATGGGATTCCTGGCATCGGATGGATCGCGCGTGGAAACTCGAGAAGTTTCGAGCGGCCGATCTAATAGTTGCTAAGTTAGCAGGCTCGTTACGATGCCATCCGCCCAAACGTCTTTCCTTTTCAAGAGAAATACTAGCTGCCGATTAGTGCTCATCCTCCCTTGCCATAGTCGAATCATTTTATATCATTTCTTTTTTTTCTATTGGTCAGTCAAGACTTTCGTTGATTGCGAAACCAGAATAATTGTAAAATCCGTGTTAGAAATCCGTTCTCATTCGCGCCGACGTAATTTATTTTGATAACACGACTTTTTTGTCGGTGAGCGTGCTTTTGTGTACCGCCGATAGATTTTATTCCGCGCTTAGCTGACGGAAAATATTCGCCTTTCTGTTATGATTTTTCGGAGAGCTGAGATTTATCGATCTCATGCGGTTGCCTTACCGGCATTAATATCGACTTTATTGTTGTTTTCCACTAATGCTGATCGAGCCTGTAAGACCAGATCTATCGAGCTAATTTCTAAAAATCAGTAAATCTGCGTTTCAAATACAATTGTTATTTATTTTCTTGTTAAGTTCTGTGTTATTCTTACAACTTATCTCTCTCGTCCTTCGAAAACATTTCTGCCTATAACGACTCACTTCTACCGTCGCGAATTGTAATTGTGCGTAACTATAAAGTAAATGGAAATTAACGAAAGAATGCACGCTCCCTCATGCCTGACACACAACTTGTTTTGAGAAAAGCTCTGGTATTTTGCAAAAAAATCTGGTAAATATCGACAATAGGAGACCCAGCTCGGATAACCTTGACGTTGATATATGTTGCCAAAGTCATGATTCTGAATAACCTCCAACAAGTTTTAGTCGTCGCTTGTCCTTCGTTAAAAAGTTATTAATAAAAAAGTTTTAAAAATAATATTTTATTTCTACTGTACATGGTTAGATTATGGTTAGGTTATTACATACCATTAAACTTTTCGAATATTTCTGACTATTTCTGAAAAATGTTCCAATTCACCCCCCTCTCCTTTCCCCTGCTTGGGGTGTACAACTCCTATGCAAAGTGATTCCCTTTTTTATTTTTAAAGCAGTGACTTTGTAGAAACATTAAGTCACTACTTTAAAAACACAAATTCACTGCTTTACAAATAAATTCACTACTTTACAAACAAGTTCACATGGGTTTCGACTTTCCACGCGGAGTGATTTTCGCTTCACTATTCTCCCTGTCTTATAGTAGAAATAAAACGTTATTTTTTCAAACTTTCTGTTATTGTTAAAGCGGGGGGGGGAGGGAGAGGTGGGGTGAGAGTTGCTTTGCGTAGAAAGTCATTACGTAAACAAAGAAGGAGAAATAGAATAGCTTTTAATATTGTATAAAGCAGGAATAAATATATTCCTGCTTTATACAATATTATATTTTCAAACTTTTTTTTGTTGATAACTTTTAAACAAAGGACGGGCACCAACTAAAACCATCTGAAGGTCACTCAGGATCATGACTTTGACAACATATGTCAAGATCAAGGTCATCCGAGCTAGGCCCTATTGTCGATATTTATCAAAAATCTGATTACTGAGTCGGCTCGAATTCATTTATTTAAAAAATATAATAGAGCACACGATGAAATTACGCCGTCAGTCGTGAATACGATCACCCTATATAATGCTCAAACTTCTTTTTTTTTATAGTTGAATTTCAGCGATTATTCAATAGTACATCACTTTAATAAATAATTCCCTGATTCAGAGTGTTTATCACACATAAGTCATAGATACGACGGACATTCTTCCCTCATCGTTTTCTTTTATCCTTACTTGGAAGACACAATCCGCATTGTTACGTCCGCACAGTAACAAATTCTCTAGCACGAGTAATATATTTTTCCTCCTGCTCATACGCATTGACTATATCATTCTGAGTATAGCGAAACATCATCTCTCCATAAGAACTTAAGCGATATAAGCTGTTACGTCCGGGGGACTCACGCGACTCTTTTCTTTCATAGAGATCTCGAATTCCTCGAAACACTAAAATTTTATATTCTTTCCTTTTTTTTTCTCTATCTTAAAAACTAAAACAAGGAATCCGGTATCTCCTCGTAAATGTCGCTCCGAGATAAAAATCAATAATAGATACCTATGGAAAAGCGTAAGACCGGCGCCAAGATTAACGGTCAAGTCGCGGACGATTCTCGCGAATTACAAAATTACAAAATTTAAGAAACAGCACGCGACGTTCAGGGGTAGATTCTGGGTGGTCCTGTGGCGACGATGCATGCGCACCTTCTCGGCACCCGAGACGCGCATTTCCCCATAAATCTTAAGGTCATAAAATTTTGGAGTTTCACTTTCCCACCCTACAGATTCCTGTCAACATCCTTTCTTCCCCCAAAATCTTGACCAATCCAAGAGCAAAGGAAAATTCTACTACCAGCCAACGAAACCTATTCCACCAATCCAAATTTGAGTAATCTGGGGCGATTAGTATAAAAATCGCGGTTCCGCAACCCTTGCATCAGATAGAGATTTTCTCTAAGTTCTTGAGTTATACTTGTCGAGCGATAAGTTAGAAAAGCGGTCGCAATACTTAAAGTTGATAGAGTCTGTGAGTCGGTCGCAATACTCAAAGTCGATAGAGTCAGTGAATTTGTTGCGATACTCAAAAAGTTCTATCCGATTTTCGAAGCCCTCTTTCTCCTGTAGAGTCAGTGTTAAAGAAACATCACCAGCCTTGCACATCCTGGCCGGAGGATCTCCAACGATAAGCATCTCAGTAGTAAGTCAGTATCTCCATTCTCTGGCTCCCTCCTCGCTTTATCTTTTGGTAATTTATTTCAATATTTCATTTTATTTTATTTTTATTCTTTTCTTTCTTTCTTTCTCCCTTTTGCTCTCCTATAAGAAAATGAAAACATTGCAGTCCGTTCACATTATAATTTCAATCTGTCGCCGTCGCCGCCCGATAATTGTTCGCCTCCTGTCGACCGGTCGTTCATGTTCGCTAACACTATCATCATCCGAGGAAAATTAGGCCAAACCCTATCAAATCCACTCACCAAAACCTCCTTCTCTTTTTATCCTCCCGCTATTCTCTCCGTATCTCCTTCCTTCCATTCTGCTAAGATACTTCACACACACATTCTCACACATCGATAAACGCGTACATTTAATCCAGAAAACCAAAAATTGTATTATTGTATTTACCTGAAAAAATTATATTTATATTTTATTCAAAAATGTATAACTCCAGTTTTTTTTCTTAATTATATCATTGTAAAATTAACTTCTCGATAGTCATTATTTAAACAATACCTCTCCTCGTATTATTAAGCTCTCCCGCGATTGCACTTCGCCCTCTCCCCGGTCACTTGGATTAAGTTCCATGACCGAAAGTCAGGGCATACGGCCGTACTGGCGCAGCTGGCGTTAAAGTGCGCCCCTCTCGGCACACTCTGACCCAGTTTGGGCCCTTTTTCGAAGTACGTCCGACTCGTGTATCCGTTTAGCAGAGCACGAGGTTTCCATTTCATCCTTCGTTCGACCCCCGGCTCGTTAGGAGCCTCAGGACGAAGCGAAGCGCCTCCCGATTTGCGTCGGTCCTTCCCCACGGCTCCCTTGCGGTCCGGAGCCCGGACACGATCAAATCGGTCTAACAATTCGGTTCCTTGTTGCGTTCACCCCCTCAGTTCCGCATGCGCGCGGAGCTTGGACGTAACAAAGCCATCGCGCGAAGGATCTGCCCTAAGACAGGATTTTCCTTCTCCTATTACGTTAGCGCATTTTGATTACATGGAATGGGGAGATGCCTAATCCTTTGGGTCCAAAGTCTCCTACACGCGTTCTCTCTCTCTCTCTCTCTCTCTCTCTCTCTCTCTCTCTCTCTCTCTCTCCTCCCCCCCCCTAGACTTCCTGGACCGGGTCAAAATAAGTCCCTGCGTTTTCCCACTGCGACGCCTAAAGAATACGCCATGTTATTTTTCTAATCTTTTATGAGACATCCTTCCAAATCTTAGTACCTCTAAAACGAAATCCTTGTCGTCTACACGTGTACATTAAGCGTTCCGAGAACAATAAATCGCGTTCCGTCTAAATTTGCGAATATAAATTCTAGAATTAATAGACTCGCGTGGAGTAACCCATACTTTATAGAACTTTATCATAGGAAATGTAAGACCTACATTAATCATAATTGTTAAATTACAAGACTGTATAATCATAATTTTAATTATAAAATTGTGCCTTTGGGCGTTTATTAGTTGTAAACTTTAATTACAGAATATATACATACGTAAGAATAATTCATACAGATCTCAGTAGTTGAGTAATGAAATGCGAATAAACTAATTTATTTTAATATGTTATCTATAAAAATGTTTATACAATTATTTTATTGTAATATATTACTTGCTTTAACCAATTAATTAAATTGATTGGTGAATAAACAGCTTAACGAATAATATCGGAATCGTTATTTCAAAAGACATTCCACTTTAGTGTGCAAACCTTTCTTTCCCAAAAAATTGTGCCAGCAATACAACACATAAACAGTTACATTTTCATTAAAAAGATTCATTTTAGATAATTTTCTAATTTCAATTTATTGATGATGCAATAAAGAGCAAGAAACCTTCAATGTTTATGAAAAACCTCAAAATTTATAAAAATTAAATGATTATAATTTCAAAATAAAGGTTAGAAAAACTAATTATTATAATTAATACTTACCTTTTTAGTCAAATTCGCATCTATAGTTCCTAATCCTCCACTGAACATTATGGGTTTAATCCATTCACGTTTAACTCCTGCAACATCTGTCGCCCCGTAAGAACGTGTGAAACCGCATATTAGAGGTTCTCCAAATTTGTTTCCATAATCGGAAGCACCATTGCTTGCTTCAATTATTATTTCCAGCGGCGATGCTAGGTTAGTGGGATAAATTTGACCTTTTTCTTCCCATGGCAAATCATAGCCTGTGACAAATATATAAATAAAATTAAACAATAAGAATCTTATTAGACCATACATATGAGAACACGCAACAAATAAAAAATAGGAATTAAAGACCTATAACAGTCGAAGCTGGATCTTTGATGCTTAATTCAATATAAATATATAGGTATACTATATATGTATATACAGGGTGGCTCTAATTTATGGCCCCACCCGTCTTGAGCAGGTAGAGCAGATTGAAACTGAGTCGAAAAGTCCTCTACCATTTTGCAATGCTCGCAATAGTTAACGAGATATTCAAGTTTAAAGATAGCCGAATACGCGTGTCCACCTGACCTACTATTGCCGAAGGTACGGCCCACCGAATGCAAGGCGTGCGAGGAGCAGGGATGGTGGTAGCAGACGCGCCACACCGTTCGAGCTTAGTGGCTCGCGGTGAGCGGGACGCTTACTCCACTTCTCGCGCGCCGAGCTATCGATGGCGATTCGGCGCTTTAGAAATAATATCTCGATTGCAAAATTTGGGAAATAATCAAGAACTGTTCGAAGAAACTCAGTTTAATTTGTTCTGAAGTGTGCACATGTACATACAGAAAAATGTTACATAAAAATTACTTGTTTCAAGTAAATAATAATTTCAAAATTATCAAGAAAATATTCTTTGTAATGATATAATCGTTACTCAAAAGAAGAATAAAAATTGCGTTCTCTCTTAGCACTAGAATGATATTTTTCTGCATTTTTCTACACTACCGCTTATGGAAATTCGGTCATCATAAATTTCGAATGATCATATAAAAAATTAAGACATAAAACAGCAATTGTATTATTTTTGAAATATATTTTAGATCACTTGTGCATATACTAATAATTGCAAAAGCTTTATAAATTAGTTTTAATTTTGTATGTTAAGGTATTGTCTTTACTTCGTACAACATTAATAGTATAATTAATAAATTTCAAAAATTCGATCAAAAAACACAAATATGCTATAGTATAAGTGGGGGATAGACTAGCAAAAGCTTTATAAATAATTTTTAATTCAATTTTGGCACGTAAAATTAAAAATAATTTATAAAACTTTTGCAATTGCTAGTATGTGTACAAGTGATCTAAAATATATAATATTTCAAAAATAATACAATTACTGTTTTATGTCTTAATTTTTTATACGATCATTTGATGAAATTTAAGGTAACTCCGGCAAATACGCCGCAGAAGTAAAAAAAAAATAGAAGTAATTTTGTGGCGGTAGTTTTCCCGCAACTTCTCTGTTACATGTCTTTATATTAGTGCAGTGTTAACGATTTCAGTTTCTTACTGTTAATATTAATGGAATTATTGTTATTACATCGTTTTTGTATGAATGCGTCTCGCTAATAAAGACTCAAAAAAGAGTTGAATCGTTCGAAACTTATGTATATGTATTAGTAAGGAACAATGTACAATATTGAATACGCTCCAATTACCGCGTTTTATTCTCATATGCTTTTACTATTATTGTTTAGTTTTGAGAGTCACAGAAATATAATTTATTAATTAATTTCGAATGATTGTAATTTGAAACAATCCATAGCTTCATGAAGTCTTCTTTGTTTGTATGTGTCCTCTTTTTCTTTTTTTAAATAAAACTAGTTGGATAGAAAAATTTTGCTAATTTTTGTTAATATCAATAGAATTTTGCAACATCAGTCTGCAAATTTGATAGTGACTCATTAAACATCCAAAGAAGAATTATTAAATCTGTATTTGCTGAAGAGGACTCCAAAGTTAGTCGAAACGTACAATTATATTAATTTATAGAATAAAGGAGTAATAAGCATCTGCATTTTATTATTTTGCGAACTGTCGATAACGCTACACTCTCATTTGCCGTTAGTTATTCTCATTTACATCGCTATTGCAATATCATAATGTCATTATAATGTTACTGTAATATTACATGTACTATGTATATGGATATATGAATGTCATTTGCCTTTTCACATAAAGCAACTTCCTCTATTAAAATTTATTTAGCTTCAATAAATAAAAACACATAGATAATATACCTGGAATACAGAGATTACCAACACTATAACCAGCAGTGCCTGCTATGTAATATCCAGTTCTACCGATTCCTTGAATGTCCCTCAATCGACCTCCAGTACCCGTTGTGGCGCCACTACAGTTTATTGCATGTTTAAATAAGAGCACATGCAGACATAATCATGAGAAACTTCATGAAAATATTTTAATATTTATATTATTTAGAAAAAATAAATAAAATAAATTACGGAACGTTACGGTCTCTTTAGTACAATGCAACATAATGGCAATATTTTCCTAAACAGAGACGAAAAATAATTTCACAATTAATTCAATTTTTTAAATTAGCTACACACGTTTTTAAAATCAATTTTTTAAATTTTATATATCGAAAGTATCATAAAATCGAAAGAAATATTTAAAAAATAAAATATATAAAGACGCGTATTAGATAAAAACAATTAAACGCGCAACATATTATATATGTTTATGTTGTTTTTAAACAAGGTCATTAATTGAAACTTTTAAAGTTAAAGTATACTAAAGTATACTAAACTCAAATAAAATAAAAAAGTAACGATTTATTATATATCTCAATTTTTAAAAAATGCAATACGTTTCGGAACCAGGGGTCTTTCTTCAATTAATTACATTCATTATGATAGAAAACTTTGTTGATGCGTCAGTGAGCCGTTAACAGTAATGGACGTAAAGCACAGACAGACATCGCAATGTAGATTTTTCTTTACTGAAAGTCATCATACACAATGACAGCGACCATTAAAAAAAAATCTACATTGCGATATCTATCTATGCTTTACGTCCATTACTGTTAATCGACTTATGTCAAATAAGTTTTTACCATCATCATAAACGTAATTAACTAAAAAAGGATCCGAAACGTATTATATTTTTTAAAATTGAGATGTAAATCGTTACCTTTTTAATTTATTAGAGTATACTTTAACTTTAAAAGGCTCGATTATTGATTGTATATTTAAATTAAAAAATTTACAGTGTATGTAACATTCTGTCTGTAACATATTTTGATATAGGATAAAAGCAGAGAATGTAGAATAAGCTACTAATATGGAATAGTGGCTTATTTTCTAAACATTGTAATCTAGTGGCAATCGTTGAAATTTGTTGCAATTGCTATCATACGTGTCATAACAAGCGATGTCCAACACAATAATAATAAATTAAAATTTATTATAATAAATATTTATTTATTTTCGTTGTGTCAAGAGACAGTATTTCGGCAGCATTTTCGTGTTCTCACAAACTGAAGGTAAGTTTGTTAATTTTATATAGACATATATAGAGCTTTTAATGATGTTGCATAAACAAGATGTAAATTGCGATTTCTAATTTACTTATTGCTACGGTCTTTGTCATGGCAGGTAATGTGGAATACATCGAGAGTTGAAATATGGAATAGGTTCCATATTAGCAACTTATTTATGATCAGATAAGTTAAATTATAGGACTAATTATAGTATTTCAAATATTACCAGCTTATTTGCGATTATAGGTTATACCCAGATAGTCAAATCTAAAGAGACAGATTTTGAACAGTCTCCCTGATGAAAATTTTTCTCATAATTTTTATACGAATTGGAACATTTTTTCAGAAATATTCAGAAATATTCGAAAAATTTATATCTTTTCTCAGAATTTTTCGTACAAGTAAATTCTAAAATATTCTGAAATTTCACATCCCATAATTTTTAAAAAATATTTTTAAATTTTTTAGATTTTATAATATTTCATCAGAAATTATATTGTACTTACAAAAACTGTTAAAAATTTTTAACGATATTTCATAATTAACATATATGAAAAATTTTGAGAAAAGATGTAGATTTTCTGAGAAATGTTCCAATTTGTATAAAAAATGTAAAAAAGTTATAAAATTATAGACAAATTCTGAAAAATTATATGAAAAATTCTGAGAAATTTTCACTGCTACCAATTTCTGATTGCAGAAAGGAGCAACAAATTGTATATTGAGAATACAAGTATTTGAGTTCAGCGCGTTTCTGTACTCGAGTGTACAGACCAATACTTTTATGCGTGACTGTACTGTACTCGACTCAAGCGCGGCTCGGAAAACTTCGACTCTCATCGTAATTAACCGATATCCGTTTAAGTGATCTCTCTCTCGCAGTCTCTGCTTGAATTCCGAAATGAGAGGACAGCACGCTCGCGGATTATAAAATTTACTTTTCAATAAATTACGTTCATTTATAAGTTTCTACTTAATTACTGGCTCAACCCATCCAACCACGCTCTGCTAACAAGAAGTCTTATCATTGTACACAGAGTTTGTACTATCAGACAATGTAGCAAATTGCTGTCAAAAATATGACAAAGCTTGCTGACATGCTCTGCCAGCAAATTGCTGACAAAAACCTAACAGTCTACTGCATAACCTAATAGCAGATTGCGAGCAGAACTCGAACAGAGCCTGCTGACAATAACCTGATGGCAGATTGCCAGCAAAAACTGAACAAGATCTGTCATTTTCGTATACGGTCTCGCCATGAGAGGATTTACTTCTCGTAAGAAGAAAACGTCCAGGAGTCCTATAAGAACTGGCGTATGTAAATCGAATAGCCAAATCTCCTAGAGATTCCTGAGCTCTTTCGGAGTGCTTTCTGAATCTCCAAATTTTTTTGACTATTTTACAACTTTGTCATGTTTATTTTGAAATATAAAGCTCCAATATAGATATAAGAATCGATAATATTTAAGCAATAAAACTGTTTGATTGTTTCTTCCAGTTTTCACACCAGTATATAAATATATAATTATATATAATTATATATAACCGTTTATATATGCACATAAAATTTATTATAAGAAATCAAATCGATTTAAATGAAAATGACAGATCTTGCTTGGTTTCTGCTGTCAAGTTATGTCAGTAGACTTTGCTCAGTTTCTGCTCGCAATCTGCTATCAGATTCTGTCAATAGATTCTGTTTGATTTCTGCTGCCAATCTATTTGCATAAAATGTTAACAGGTTTTGTCGGCAGAACAAAAGCAGAATGCAACATCAGTTGTAGTCAGTCTGCTAACATCTTCTGATCAAATCTGCTACCAGTCTGTCGATATCCTGTAAACATTTTGCTATCTGGGAAGCTATATTTCATATTACGACCTTATTTGCTAGCTTATGTTCAGTAATGCTAATATATTTTCTATATTATATAATAAAAATGTAAACCATTTTTAACTATTTTTTGCGATTTACATAAATAACCAATCACGGTAAAAATAATTAAACAAATTTGAACTTCATTTATTAGGTCAATCGGAAAGTTCCGTCCATCTAGACAAGTACCTCTAGTTCGAACTGTCGATAACTTTAATGTCTAAACCAAGCTTAATTTTTTAGTTTTACAATCTGTCAATTCAGTATATAAAAGTATACGTTTGCATCAATAACATTGCTTTTTACTGCATCGAAAATGTCGACATTTGAGCCAATAATAAGCGTCATTTGCGCGAAGTGTTAATCTTTTGCTTCAAATGGAATAAAACTGCAGCTGAAGTTCATCGAATGCTTGTAGAAGTTTATGGAGATAATGCTCCTTTCGATAAAACATGCAGAGAATGTCGAAACATAATTTCGACGCTTTAAACATGGTGATTTTGATGTAGAGGACAAAGAACATTCTGGACGGCCAAGAACATTTGAAGACAAAGAATTGCAGGCATTGGATGAAGACCCATGTCAAACGCCAAACAACTTGCAGAAGCATTAAATTGTGCTCAATCTGTTATTTCCGATTGTTTGAAAGCCGTGGGAAAGGTCTACAAAGAAGGAAAGTGGGTCCCATATGAACTGAAGCTAAGAGACATTGAAAGGCGAAAAACTATCTGCTTGCTAGGCAACAAAAAAAGGTTTTTACACCGAATTGTGACTGGCGATGAAAAGTGGCTCTATTTCGATAATCCCAAACACCGAAAAACCATTTGCGATCCAGGCCAACCATCGACATCGACGCCAAAGCAGAATATCCACGGAAAGAAGGCAATGTTCTATAGTTGGTGGGATCAGAAGGGTGTAGTGTACCACGAGCTGTTGAAATGTGTTCAAACAGTCACAGGAGATCTCTACCGAAAACAAATTATCCGTTTGAGCCGACCATTGCACGGAAAATGACCAGAATATGAAACGAGACAGCATAAAGTGATTTTGCTTCATGACAACACTCGGCGTCACGTCACAAAACTTATCAAGGGAACATTAGAAGCACTTCGCTGGAAAGTGCTATCCCATGCGGCTTATTTACCAGACTGTACCCCTTCCGATTATCACTTGTTTTGATCGATGGCACACGCACTTGCAGAGGAACTTCAATTCCTTTTCAATTCTTACGAAGACGAAAAATGGATCTCTGAGTGGATAATCTCCAAAGATGAGTCATTCTTTCGCCGCGAAATTTGCTTACTGCCCGAAAGATGGGGAAAAGTCATTGCTAACGATGGACAATATTTTGATTGAGGTACTTTTTTATTTTGTTTTTTAAATAAATATATTTTTGCACCATACTTTTTACAAAAAAAACGAACGGAACTTTCCGATTGGTTTAATATTACTATTATTTATTACTAAAATTATCAAAATTTCATCGGATTCCATATTACATCCCATTTTTTAATCCACTCATTTTCACATTTTTTACTTTTTTGTTAATATTAACGTTGGACTTAAATTTTGGCGATTTCATTTATTGAATATTGTAGCTAATATATTCCTCAAGAGTTCTGTGTAAATTTAAAATCTTTATATGCATTTATATCAGAGTAATGTTAATTTAAAAAGTGCTATTCCATATTCCTTGCTTTTATCATACAATAAAATATAAAGTATCTCAAATATATTTTTCAATTACTATTAATATATCTACTTATATATGAAATAATGAGATGATATTCGTAATATAAAGAAACCATAGTGAAAACATTTCATTGAAATTATTCTATATTATTATTTTCAAACACTTTTCGGCAAAATTTCAGCATTTCAGAAAAATGTCAGTTTAATTTCAGCGATTTTTCAGTATGTTATGTGAAAAATTTCAGTTTTTAAAATTTCAACTTTTTAGCAATTTCGCTGAAATGTTACAAAACCAGTTTTTTCATCAGACAAACATATACATATAATAAGCCAATTAGCATTTTATATAGTTTTGATGGAATCTTAATGTTTAATACAGGGTGGGCCATCTATTGGTACGTTTTTAAAAATGCGATCAAATGAGCATACATTGATATTTTTTATTAATTTTTTTTTTGTTGTGAAGCTAAAAGTATCCGCGTCAAGAATGAAAAACGATTTCGTTCATGTGGCTCCCTCTACTGGCCTTACAGTATGCCATTCGGTCACCCCAATTCAAAAACGAAATTCAAAAACGTACCAATAGATGGCCCACCCTTTAATATATCTATTTAAATCTCTTAATATATACTATTATAGTTATTGCGATTAATGT
Source organism: Trachymyrmex septentrionalis (assembly GCF_001594115.1). Classification (NCBI taxonomy): domain Eukaryota; kingdom Metazoa; phylum Arthropoda; class Insecta; order Hymenoptera; family Formicidae; genus Trachymyrmex; species Trachymyrmex septentrionalis. Next base: position 112,764 of record NW_017304428.1, on the reverse strand, counting down.
CATCACATGCCTCGATGATCGTAATTAAAATAACGACGATTCGGAAGATTCATGTTAAGCTCGGCTAAGATGACTTTTCGCAATAAATTATTTACAATGTTTTAAAAATGCTCATTAGTATGGGGGGCAATCCCGTTTGCTTACAAATAGATTGCCTACAGTATCATTCGTCTACATCATTTTTGTCAACAATTCGTTTGCGCACAAAAATTATTGTTTACAGCTCAATTGCCTACATGTATTATTGCATACTATGTATGTGCATTTTTGCGCACAAATAAAAATTTTAAAAACGGAGTTACATTTGCTTACATGTATTATTGCTTATATGTATTATTGCCTACAAGTATTATTGCCTACAGCTGGATTGTCTATATGCATTTTTGCACATAAATAAAAATTTCAGAAACAAAGTTTCACATTTGCCTGCATGTATTATTGTCTACACTATTAAAAATATCATGAAATTTAATGTGCTTTTAAGTTACATAATTAAATTCAATTTTATGACACAAAATTAAATTTAATATATCTGCAACTGAAAAGTATATTTGTGTATTATACATAACATTTAATGTACTTTTCATAAAATTTTACAAAGTTTAGTATATTTTTCATAAAATTTTATGTAGATTTACATGATGTAAGTAAACGTTAAATTTAAGTTACTTATAACTTTATTTTCATTGACAACATTAAATATTTTTAATGTACCTGCTTGAAATTTGCTTTCATTACATATAACGGAAGCAAATTTGTTTTTTTTTTAACAGTATACAGTATCTATTGCCTACATACATTATTGCCTACAGCTCGATTGCCTATACGTATGTACTATTCTCTGTTTTAAAAACACAAATTCTGTTTTAAAACACAAATTTTCTATTTTAAAAACACGAATTTTCTATTTCAAAACAAATTCTTTGTTTTAAAAATATAAATTATTTTCTTACTTAATTTAACATTAATTTTATATGTGCAAAAGTGCTTGTAAGCAACTGAGCTGTAGGCAATCGAGCTGGAACAATAATTTTTGTACACAAAGGAACTATCGATAAAAGTGATGTAGGCAAACGATACTGTAAGCAATCGATTTGTAGGCAAAAAAAGCCATCTCCATTAATATCAGTAATATTAAATTGCTTGTTAATTTATTGTAATTCATGATATAACATATTCTAGCTTCAATCTAAGACTGTCTTTCAAAACCGACAAATAATTGACACACAATTTGAAGAAATTACAAAAATTCATACAAAAATATTATTAAGTACCAAGACCTGCCTTGTCCTGAATATGACTCTCTTTCACTCATTTCTGTTGTACTTTTTCGGTTCAACTTCACTTAATACTTTTTAGACGTACTGTAGAATTAAAAATCAACTAACAATCAATTATCTTATAATACTTCATTTTATATTAAAATATAAAATAAAAATTTGGAAATAAAAATGAATTAATATTAAATTTAAAATATCTTCGTTAATACTTTTAAAACTTCTACAGATAATTTATATACAAAAATTATGCGTTGCACTGGTTATATCTCCATGTCCAGATCTATTATTATTAGGGATGCATCGGATATCCGGAAAGTATCCAATATCTGGCACTTTTTTACTATCCGAATAGACGGATATCATTAGTATCCGGGAATATATCCAATTGAAATTTGATATCATTTAAATTGTTGTATCATATAATTTTTTTTATACAAATGTTCTAGAAATAAGTATGCATATTCATGATGCTATAATATCTTATGCTATTATTGTTGCAAAATTACAATCTTTTTCTCTATAGGCTTTTTTTTAAACTTTCGGAATCTGGTCGGATATCCGATTCGAAGAAATTACTTTCTCGGATATCAGATATCCGATGTTATATTCTGTCTGGTATCCAGTATCTGGTAATTTTACGATCCAGTGCATCCCTAATTATTAGAATGCCAACATTTCAGTTGAAGTGAACTGCACAGTTCACTTCATCAAGGTGAGGAGCAACTTAACACTCCACCAAGTATCAGTGAACTATAATATTTACGAAAAGTTAATGTAATAATGGATAATTGAATAAATAATATTCGAAACATTTTACTTTTTAAAAGATAATATAAGAAGTATAACTTTTATAGAAATAAACAGAGCAATAGGGTAAATATAAATATATTATAGTCGTAAAGAAGATAAGTAAACGAATTGTAATAAAAATTTAGAAATTCAGTAATTTTAACTCTAACTTCTTGAGCTTCATTATATTTTATTTAAATTTACCTGAAAGGTGCAACGCCAGTTGGAAAGTTATGTGTTTCTGCTGTAAAAATAAGATGCTGTTTGATATTTTCCAGATGGAAGTTACTGCATTTATAAGTATTTATAGGACGTAAAACAGGAATCTTAAATCCTTCTATCGCACTGCTATTGTCGCTGAATTTTATTATATTATTTGAATTAGAGTAATTTTGCGTATCCATAATCATGTCAATTAGAGATTGTTTTTCTTCTTTTCCATTCAAAATGATGCGTCCTTTAAAGAACCAGTGGCGACTATGTTCACTGTTAGATTGAGCAAGATCGAAACATTCTACACTGGTTGGATTCCGTTTTAATTTTTGAAGAAATAATTCTGTATAAAAATCTAAATCCCAATCATCAAATGCCAAACCTGCAAATTAAAAATTTAAAATAATAAAATTGTAAGCAACATACCCTGTTCAAAAGTGTCCAATAAATTAAAATGAGTTCAATTATTGAAAATAATAAAAATTTGAATTAACTCAATAACAAGGATATAAATTTTATATAATAATTTTATCATATTTATACATTTAACATGTTTTAAAAAACAAAGTTTATTTAACTTCCGTACTTTTTATATCTTTATTTTTATGTGAATAATATATATATTTTTTATTTTAATTCAAAAGACATATATATTTTATGCTTTTTCGTTTAATTAAAAAATCTTTTATATATTATTACTTACCTAATTTAAAATTAACTTCTTCCAAAGCACTTCTGCCTTTTTTGATTATATCAACTTCAAACCATTTCTCTGGTCTAAAACCATGATCAAATGTTTCAATAGGTCTCATATATCTACATTCTGTCATTCTATCTCCCAACACATTTATAATCTAAAAAATTTATAATATTTCTTTAAACATAGAAAACGTCTTATAATAAATGACAATAATAAACTTGTCAACAAAATGATTGCAATAAATAAATTCTATCAAAATTTTGCAAAATTTAAATAATTATAACTTCGTCAAAATCATTATATTTAAAATCTTCTTTGCATTTTCAATGCTAATAAAACGTTTATTTTAAAAATCTTTTAAGAAATTTTGATTTTATTCTCATATCATATCTCTCACCGTCTTTTCAATAATAAAGACATATTATGTTTCCAAAAAATTACATAATTTGATACATGATTTCTATGGGATGAAATTAATTTTTTTTCACAAATGTCATGGAAACAATCGCAATATATGGATTTCCTTTGTAAATTAAAAAAAAAGTTATAACCTTTTTTGCGAAATTACAAAATATCAAAGTTATCTACACAGTTTTTCTTCGATTATCACCAGCATCAATATTATCCGATGCGTATCACGCGCAGAGGGCTAATCAGATCTTGCGCTCTATGCACACGCGCGTAACTCAAGAATTTGTTTATAAGAAAAAATCCATTTTAATTGCCACTATATTTGTGAAAAAATTCCATTTCCTAGAGCGTTTCTCTAAATTCCATCCTCAAATTATGCAATTTTTTTAAAGATGTAAAATATTCTTACTATTAAAGAAACGGCGAAAGAAAGAAGAGAAATTTAAAATCTATTAAAAATATAAGTACAGACTTTATCCTTAAAAATGCAAAAAACATTTTGAACAGTTCGCGAAATGATGTTTATATAAAGTTGTTGAAATTTTAATGGAATTTACTTGTTGCAATAATTATGTTAATGATATGTATATGAGAAAAGAAAAATAGTGAAAGGAAGAAAGGAAATAGGTTG
>NW_017304428.1:94608-108640 GCF_001594115.1 Trachymyrmex septentrionalis | reverse complement strand
TGTTAATGATATGTATATGAGAAAAGAAAAATAGTGAAAGGAAGAAAGAAAAGAGAAAGAGAAAGAAAAAGGAAAATAGAGAAGAAAGAGAAATGTTCAATTGCAAGAAAATTAATATCAAATTTATATAATATCTACGAGTATATAATAAAATAAAAGATACATACAGCGTTTATTACTTTTTCGTTTAATCTTTTTTTATGTTTAATGCAATATCTGATTGCTACTTCTATTCTTTTTACTTTATTTAATTTGATAGTTTTGCATATAGAAACCACATTGGTAGAAAATGCAGTGGAGAAATTCAATCTACAACAAAAAGTTATTGATATGCTGAGTATAATATCAGGAGACACAGTAGTGTCTCGCGCTAAGACATGCGTAGCGACATGACAGCGCGAGACCGGCCGTGTAATTTTACGTGAACCGTACTATATACATAAAACGTCCCCTTCAAAAAAAATACATTAAGACTTTTCGAAAACTATAGTAGATACGGAATAATGTTTCTAACAGGAGTTGTATGTTTCGAAGGAGAACAGATCCAGATAACAAAACGTTCCTTGGCATAAGAAAAGAAATAGGTGTTTAGCACAAATTTCTCTTCAATTGCCATCATGTTGCTGTCACCAGGGCAATAATAATTTCGTTTAGAACAATCTAAAGCAGACAATTGTTTGCGCAAACGAGAAGAAATGTTATAGCAAACTTATTGCCATAAATGTTGCTACAATCTGTTGGAAATCGTTTTTATAAAATACTATTTAGTTCACATTTCTGTCAATTGAATGGAAATGGAGCGTCATCAAGCATTATATGACACCGTCACCAGAGGAATGCATAGAGTTAAATCTCTTTTATTTTAAAAAACGACATAGAATAGAATAAAAAACGCAGCATTAAAAGATTTTTCAGCTGTATTTTAATGAAATAATTTTTCGAAGTAAGTCCCAAGGACTCTAAGATGAAAGCATAATATTTTTTTCAAATGTTTACCGAATAAATGAAATCTCCTAATACTTTAAAATGTCTATCATGCTTATTACGCTTACCGAGAATACTTAGATCACATTTCATTCACGTTCGGAGAGCTCGTTCAAGTTTAAAATACCGCCAGATTACTGGCAACTTATGAGAATAAGATTTTAGGCTGAAACTGTTTCCATCATGTTGCCCTGTAATTTCTAACAACTTATTATACGATCAGTTTATAGGAAGGTAACTATTCCCATCAAGTTGCTCATAAGAGATAAGGGTGATCTATTGTACAATAAGTTGCAACATTCAATTGCGAGTCGCGAAGTGACAATTGCCAAATCACAAATTGTAAATCATTGCAATACCTAATCCATTTGGATGTCGAAAGTTGCGAAATGTATAGAAACAGCCAATCTTCAGTACATAAGATGAATAATTTTAAACAGAAATTTATCTATAGAACTTTACCTCTTAAACGATGCCTATAAACATTTAGAGTTTGTTAAATACAATTTGTACAAAATATATAGAGAAATAGACCGATCATTACCTGTTCATATTAGCGATAGTTTTTTTCGTCAATAAGAATTAAATTTTAATAGATTATGACAGAGTGAATTCAATAAAATAGATAAAAAATTAAACAATTTACGTTCTCGTGAGCTAAATAGGAGAATAAAACAGATTAAACCAATTTGATATAATCTATTAACCACTAAAGCGTCTGATAACACATGTATCTTTTGTTCTTCAAAAAATGCTAAAATTACAACCAAAGAGATCTGTACTTTCAATTTTGAAATGACATATAATGATATTAACATCACACAGGAAAAAGATTTAAATCACAAAGTTGATAATATAAACAAAAATTGGCTGGTCAATCTAAGTAGTTGTGATATTCCAGATAAAGTAAAACAAATATTACAGCTAGTCAAAAATTTAATCTACCCAATAACAAAATAAAGAAAAAAATGACGAAATTCATTAAACATATTGAGAACAATATTTTGAAAAATCATGATGAAAAATATCATAAATGAAAAATCATGTGCATTAATTCATAACGAATCAATTACAATTTTAAAGACATTAAATTACAAATATCATATTGTTAAAAACAATAATAATAACATGATTCCATTAAAAGCATAGACACCACAAAACGTTTCATTTCAGAACATACTGAAATCTTAATTACACGTGCAGATAAAGGAAATACCTCAGTGATATTAGATTTAAACTGATATAAGACTAGGATGCATGAGATTTTGTCTGACAATAATACATACACAATTTGTAATAAGAATTCTATAAATATAATTACAATAGAAATTCGCACTATTAAAAAAGTGGAAAAATAGGAAATACATAGATCAGGCTACGTATAAAAAACTGTATGTGTTTGACGGTGATTCACCAAGATCCTATAGGCTGCCAAAAGTTCACAAGGATGGTAATCCTTTAAGGCTAATTATAAATTGTATAAATAGTCATTTTACCCTCTAACCTTTTTAAAAGACATAATAGAGAAAAGTAACAAAAAAAACTTTAGTTACATTAAAAATAGTAATGATTTGGAAAAATTAAATGGTTTAACTTGAATCTAATTATAAAATTGTTTCTTTTGATGTTGTTTCCTTGTACACTAAAATTCCTTTAGATCTGGCTATTAAAAACATAAAATGAAGATGGAGCTTTATTAGCAACAACATCAAAATACCTAAAACCGAATTCATAAAAGTAAGCGATTAAAATTATATTAAATTCAACTTTCTTTGTGTTTGACAATAAAATATTTAAGCAAATTTTCGGTATGCCCATGGGATCATCGTTATCACCTATATTAGTGTACATGGTTTTTACAAGATTTAGAAAATAATATTTTTGCTACAATTCCTGATTTCATACCATTTTATTATCATTATGTGGATAACATTGTACTCGCAGCATCACAAGATAAAATTGATTCAATAGTTTGTAAATTCAATGCTTACCACGAAAGGATCAAGTTCACTATTGAATATAATGATAAAAATGGTATTAGCTTCCTGGATGTGAGATTAATGATAGAAGAGAGAAAAATAATTTTTGATATTTTGAACAAACCTATCAACTCCAGAAGATATCTTAATTTTAATTCGAATCATCCTATCAAGCACAAGAAAAGTGTTAATCATAGGACAGTTGGACCGAATAATTTTTCTATTTTCTCATCTTAAGTTTCAGGAAAAAAACATATTCCATAATCCAAATATTTCTGAATAATGGATATCTTATCGATTTGATTTTTGCCACAATTAACAATCAGATCAAAACGCTCTCTCATAGATCTTCGGCGGATAAATATAATGACGATAACAAAAACAATTCTCTTGACGATATAAAAAATTTTTCACAGTTCTTTATTTTAATGGTGTTTTGGAAAAATTTTAAACCGTTTCTAACAAATTTAACTTTAAAATTGCTTACAAACTGAACAATTATTTAAAACAGAATCAAGTTCAGTGGTGTCACGGCAATTAAACAATAATCATATCATGGATTAGAATAACATGATTCTTGATTCTGGACTGTACTTTTTTAAAAGATCAGTCTCTGAAATGATTTACATAAAAAAACAATTGTTCGGTATTAACGAGCAAAGCGACGCGATTGCTTGCCGATTACTTACCGATTTTGTGTCACCATCCCCCCTTAGACAATTCGTCTCCTACTCTCTTTTCTGCATCTTCTTCATAAGTATAAATAACAACTTCTGACACAGGCAGATGTTAAAATTATTTCATACAAAAATGTTCTCTCTCCTCATCATTGAATTTCGCATAACTTTTCGATATCATAGGTACGTTCGCACTATTATTCTATTTTATATAATTAAATTTTTTAATTTAATCTTATTCATCACATTTCCTGTTAGAATTTGGTAATTTTACATATGGTAATCGTAATTAGACCGAGGATTAGCTTGTCATAATAAAGGGTCAACATTGAGCTAAAAATCTGTTATTTTACGATTTGTGTTTAATTATGTAACTTATTTTATCACGTTGAATCAAAATTGTTGTGACTTCATTATTTTCGTACATCTTTGCCTGATACTATAAGTATGTTGTACTATTATTTAATTTTATTTAATTTTATTTAATCTTATTTCCTGCCAGAACTTGTAATTTTGTGATACACGGCAATCTTAATTAGACCAAATATATGAGGATTAATTTGACGAATTAATTAATCGATATTGGCTCAACTCTTGCTAGAAAATCGGTTATTTTACGTTCTGCGTTTAGTTATGTAACTAATTTTGTTTTTACTTTATTATTTTATTTATTTAATTATTTTACATACTGAAGATAGCCACAGCTTAGCCGAAACGTTTATGTTTATTTATATCAACTTGAGAAATTTTTAAATATATGACTTTCGCTAACGACATCCAGCATGTGGCTTTTTTGCTCTTTTATTTATATGTGAACTTGATTAGTTAAGATTGTAGCATCTGGGTTTTAATCTTTCATTTGATGCATTAATTTTTTACGAAAAATAATAATTTTTGATAGAGAAAGTTGCTATTACTTGGGTTTAAATTAATAACGCAAATACAATTAATTAATAAAGTCGCATTTTGAAGACTGTGTCTAAATTTAAAGAATGTTGTATATCAAATTAACCGATTTGCTATACAATACGAATAAATTATTTTATTATTTTAACGGAGAATTTGTCAAAATTTCGAAGCCATTGGAGGTTGTACCTCTTATTTTCATTTTTGCACTGAAAATTCATTTTTATGTGAAAATGAATAAATGAAAATAGCCTTAATTTTGACAAATCTTAATCAGATCATGATCCTGAACAATATTCAAGAAGTTTTAATCATTGCTTTAAACCTTGGATAATGCTAATGCCGGCGATATACTGTAATATTCGAACCTTATAACTTAAGAAGTATGAAAAAATATTTTATTATAGTATTTAGGAAAGTTCTCGAAGTAAGCTACAAGAATGGGCAATGAAAAATGGAGGTTCCCATTTAAGAAATTAAAGGTAACCTTCACATGATTTTCAAATAACTATCCAAGGTCAAACCAACGATAGCATCTTATGTTCCCCTCTAAACCATACAACTTTTGTCTAAAATATTTTTCCGTATCTTCCATATTTGTCGAGATATTTGTCTGGTTCGATTAAAATAACTCATCTCCCTGGCGAAAAAATTTCTATGCCAAAGTACGCTAAAAAGTACGCCTTTCTACTTTTATGACTATGGCGTAAAATCGCGTTGTTAAACATAGAAATAACTATGCCAAGTTACGCGAAAGATATAAAATGGTGTACTTGAACCTAGTTAGGCACGTACGCTAAAGTACGTGCAACTAATAATCATTACTTCCTGAACTATGCGTTTCTATGCCGAACTACGCCAAACTAATTTTTATTCTTTCATAGTATTCCGAAAAAAATATACTATTCTACGTTTTTTTTTATGCGGAATTACACTCTACATTCTGATAGCTGAGCATAGAAATATTGGGTCGTCCGGAAAGTTCGTGCAACAACCTTGGGTTATCCGGAAAGGTCCGTGCGGAAAATACGCACGGACTTTCCGGACGACCCAATAAATATGCCAAACTACGTCAATTTATTGAATTTATTTATTAAATGTATGAAAAAATCGTTTCCTGAAGTATGTGTTTCTATATCAAACTATTTCAAAGTACAATACTTACCTTTTAATTTTTAGTTTGTGAAGTACGCCATTCTACGCCATTTTACGCGGAATTACTCTTACTCGACAGAACACGGCGGAGATGCATAACTTACTTTAATGTAAGGTGTAGTAAAAAGAAATCTATTATTTTTCCAATAGATGGCTTTAGTAATCTGTATCTCGCGTTGTATAAATGCGATCGATAATTACGCCAAATGGCGTTAGAAAGATAAGATTTCGTACTAAAAAAAACTCTCAGACAGTTTTGTGATTGCTTGAGTCAGTATTGTTTGAGCGCGTGTCAAAGATGGACACCAACAAAGAGAAACTACGCCATATTTTACAGTTTTTCTTCGATAAAGGCGAAAACGCAAGCCAGGCGGCTGAAAATGTGAATAGTGTTTATGGTCCTGATACTGTAACAGTCAATATCGCGCAATTTTGGTTTCGTCGATTCCGTTCCGGTAATTTTGATGTCAAAGATGCACCACGCTCTGGAAGGCCAATTGTCGAAAATGTCGATAAAATAATGGAAATCGTCGAGTCTGACCGTCATGTAAGCACTGTTTCGATTGCCCAGGAGCTAAACATTGCACAAAAAACCGTTTGGAACCATTTAAATAAGGCTGGATACAAAAAGAAGCTCGATGTATAGGTGCCACACGAATTAACGCAAAAAAACCTCATGGACCGAATTTCCATCTGCGAATCGCTGCTGAATCGCAACAAAATCGACCCATTTCTGAAGCGAATGGTTACTGGTGATGAAAAGTGGGTCACTTACGACAACGTCAAGCGAAAACGGTCGTGGTCGAATCGCGATGAGCCGGCGCAAACGGTGGCCAAGCCAGGATTGACGATCAGGAAGGTTTTGCTGTGTGTTTGGTGGGATTGGCAGGGAATCATCTACTATGAGCTGCTCCCCTACGGCCAAACTCTTAATTCGGACCTGTACTGTCAACAATTGGACCGTCTGAAAGAAGCAATCGCCCAGAAGCGGCCAGCTTTGGCCAATAGGAGAGGAATTGTGTTCCATCAAGACAACGCCAGGCCACACACATCGATAGTGACTCGCCAGAAGCTCCGGGAGCTTGGTTGGGAGGTTCTTATGCATCCACCTTATAGTCCGGACCTGGCACCAAGTGATTACCACCTGTTCCTGTCTATGGCGAATGATTTTGCTGGTGAAAAATTCGCCTCAAGAGAAGCTTGTGAAAATCGACTGTCCCAGTTTTTTGCCAATAGGGACGAGGGTTTCTATGAGAGAGGCATAATGAAATTACCTTCAAAATGGCAACAAGTTATCGAACAAAACGGTACATATTTGACCTAAATCGGATCATTCTAACTATGTTAAATAAAGCCTTCAATTTAATGCAAAAATAATAGATTTCTTTTTACTACACCTTATATTAAAGTATCCATGGTATGATGAAATTCTAATTCTATCATGATAGCAACGTGATGGCATTTTGAATTCATGCCAAATGAGTTCAAGATACTATCATGTTACTTTAAAGTACAGTGTAAATGTACTTTAAAGAAACTATGCTTAGAGTACAGTTTCGCGAAAGAAAACGTAAATCTTTGGAGTAGAATCCTATGCCAAACTACTTCCATGGTTCATTCGTGTACTTAGACATAGTTTTTAGCATAGTTAAGCGTACTTTCGGGCATAATTAGATTATTTTCTGGCATTTGCCGTAGTTTGGCGTTGTTTGGCGTTGTTTGACGTACAAAGGCATGAATCGTCTTATTTTTGTTTAAGAGTAAAATTCTACGCCAAACTACTTCCGTTCCAAACTGCGTATTTAGGAATAGTTTTTGGCTTACTTTGGCATAGAAATATTTTCATCAGGGCCTGTATATATACAATATGTATGCATATATATCCTGAAAGCAAAACCTCTCTGGTAGAAATGTAAAAATATCTTCAAATTTAATTTTACAATTACTTACAATAAAATTGCGGTAAAATGGTAATTTATGAGTAATTTTGGTTATATTTATTGTCTTTATAGTTTTATGTACAAATAGGCTATATTTCTATACTTATATATACTATAAAGTAAAATAATATTCTTCTAATATTCCTAATAGGAATCGCTGATAGAATAACAGGGCTGTTGACTAAATCTAAACATATAAGTGTAACAAAACGTGTCTGTGTGACAAGTAGACGACTTATGCTCAAGTATGTAGCTACAATATATGTCGCGCTAGGTTGCCGACTGATGGTATTGATCGCGATGTCGTAAGTGAGTGTATATCAATTGCCCACTAATGGTTAATTAAAAATAATATAATCTTATTGGTAAAGCAGTAAAAAATTACTAGAGGAGAGAGAGAGAGAGAGAGAGAGAGAGAGAGAGAGAGAGAGAGAGAGAGAGAGAACAGGCTGGTGTGTGCAATTCATTTGTATGCATCACTCCCGTCGTAAATCGTCCCTGATTTGGCATCTCTGCCTTAAACGTTGTTAGTTGGTTGTCTGCTGTACGTGACTGTTATTACTGAATGAAGCAGAACGTTGTGCTGGATTGTTGTCCTCATATGTATATGTACATGATCTTAAAAAATATGTAACAATGAAACTTAATATTATTATTCTTAAATGTCTATATATAGTTTGTTCATATTTAATACTTCTCATTCTAAATATAGGTATAGTTATTTGAACTGGGCCTCTATTCTCGAAAAGTATCCCACACGAAAAATTAGGGAAATACTATAGTATGCGTTACATATACTATAACACTTCTCTAGTTTTTCATATGCGATATTTTTCGAGAATAGGGACCCTGTAGCAGAATGAAACCGAACAGCTCACATAAATATAATCTGCAAAGTGATATATATTTCATTTTGCAGCTGGGAAGAGAGAGGAAGGTTGATGTTTGGAAACATTTTGTTATTGAGGAGCGAGAAGATAAAAATGCACTAGTCAGAAATATAAAGCATTATAAAAATGCAAATATTACGAGATTAAGAGAACATCTAAAAGAACCGTGAATCACAATGTTCTTTTTACTCAAATGAAAGAGCAGAAGATATGACAGTAGATGATGTTGATATGAATATCAGATAAAGTCTGGAAATACAATAAATTGGACTAATAATTCTAGTAAAAGCTCTTCTCCATCAGTGTTGAAAAAAAGATCATCACCTTCAAGAACTTCAAGTGAAATGAAATCATTTATTAATTTTATAACAAATGATAAGGAAAATGCGAATTTATTATTAAAATTCCCTTTTATTTACAGTTATTTATATTTCTACTTGTAGGTGAACAAAATTTTGCTAATCGACTTCTGGCTCGAACTTTTTTTTCATCCAACTGTAGTTTTGATATGATAGAGTAATGTCCATTGGCTAAATTTCTTGAAGTATCTTTGACCGGCATTTATTTCACCTACAAGATATAAATAAAGCAACTATCTCTTCTCCTTCTCTGTTAGATTCAGAATATAAAAAGGCAAAAATTAATGCTGCAAATAAAATTCAAGAGGCTTTAGTACTCGCAATAATGATAGATGGTTGGACAAATATTAATGGAGCAAGAATATTGAATATACTTCTGAGTACTCCTATTATTGTATTTTGGAAATCTTCTGATAAAAAATTCAATAGAGAAACTGATGAATATATTGCTAAGCAACTTGACTCTGTTATTTTAGCAGTAAGGAATGAAAAGATTTGGATGCTCATAACCAGATTCTGCAAGAAATATGCAAGTAGCTTAGAAAATATTAATACAAGAAAAATATTCTCATATATCATGTGTTGGATGTGCTGATCATTCTCTTCAAAACTTAATAAAAGATATAATGATAGTAAAATGTTTTAAAAATATTTACATTCAAACTAAGAACATAGTAAAAGAGATTAAATATTCGCATGTAAAATTAACTGCTTTTAAAAGTAAGAATGATAAGTATAATCAAATGAGAATTTCACTGAAATTACCTCCTAATACAAGATTTGGTTATGTAATTATATTATTAGAGTCTTTAGAGGCAAAGAACACTTCAAGCAACCTCCAATCAACAGACAGTTAAAAAACATTTTTAAAAACATTTTTAAAGACGTTAAAAATAGTGGATTAAGTCATCTTTTTTTGTTTAAAAAAACGTTTATTTTAACATTTTAATGAAACATTTATTTAAAGAAATATTTCTTTTAACATTAAAAAAACGTTTTTTAATGTCAAAATTTCAACAAAATTAGAAAAAATAATGTAGAATTTTTTTAAATTTATTTTTTTTATTAATAGTGTCTAAACATTACACAACTAATTTTATTAATTAATTCTAATTTTATTTTAATCTTTTTCACTTACCGGTCGGATTTTGAACCTGAGATCTCAGAGTTATGAGTCTTGTATCTTATCCATCACGCCATTTATAACTATCGATGCACACAATTCTTATTATATGATACACTATATATGATACACTTAACACAATTGTATTGTGTTAACTTCTCTTCCGTGATTATTTTTTATTATCCTGACCCGTCTTTCATTAATTTGAACTTTATAAAATAACATTTTTTTCATATTTATAGTAAACGTCAGATAAATATTAAATAAATGTTTTTTTAATCATATTTTAAATGAATAAATAAAACAAAAAACAAACATTTATAAAATTTTTAAAAAAGATTTAATAGACATTAAATAAATGTTTCCTTAAACCATTATTTCAAACACAAATAATTAATGTGAAATAAAACATTTACTAAACGTTAAATAAACATGAAATAAATATTTCTTATTACCACATTTTAAATGAATAAATAATGTAAAATAAACATTTTACAAATATTAAACAAACATTTAAAAAATATTTCTTTAAATCTTTATTTCAAATGAATAATTAATGTAAAATAAACATTTAATTAATATTAAATAAACGTTTAAAAAATGTTTTTTCGAACTATTATTTCAAATGAATATTTAATGTTAAATAAACATTTAATAAACATTAAATAAACGTTTAAAAAATGTTTTTTCAAACCATTATTTCAAATAAAAAATAAATTCAGAATAAACATTAAATAAATGTTAAATAAACGTTAAATTAATGAATTTTGAAAACGAATCTTAAAAAATGTAAAATTAATGAGAAATAAATATTTAAAAAATATTTTAAAAACATTGTCTGCTGATTGGAACAGTGTTAAAAAAAAGACTTGAATATTTCTAAAAAAAAATTAAAAACAAAGTTCTTGATGAGGAAGTTTTTTGGCCAAGAATTAAAAGTGTACTAAAAATATTAAAATCTATTGTAAGAGGTACTACTCAGTTAGAAAGCGATAAGGCTACTCTTTCTGATGCAGTTGCAATATTTTATAATTTAAGCAAAGTAATTGATGATTTTATTGAAAAAAATGATAAGCTGATTAATTTGAGAAATTGGCAAACTATCTTGAAAGCAGTTAACGATAGATCTGAAGCGTATTTGAAGCCTATACATTTTGCCACATATCTGTTAGATCCAAGATAATATATATATATCAGGGAAAGGATCTTATTGACATTCAATTAATCTATTCTTATGAAATAATAGAAAAATTGGCTAGTCATTTAAAAATTTAGAATGAAAATAGAAAAATCTTAAACAATTTAGGAGATTTTCGAGAACATACAGGCTTTTTCTCATATGATGTTCTATAGCGTGCCGCAAGTAGCCATAAACCATCCTCTTGATGGAAAGGGGTATGTGTGGTTCTAAAATAATTTCACCTATTGCATCAAGATTGTTACAGCTGTCATCCTATGCTTACGAAAAAAATTGGTCAGAATAGAAGTGTCCATTCTTTGAAAAGAAATAGAAACATGAAAAAGTATCGAAGCTTGTCGCAGTGCAATATTTCTTGAGAACAATAAAATCAATTCCTTATAATTCTCATAAACTTTGCTACCAACACTGTTAAAAGACAGTTTTACTTCCAATGATGAATCATAAAGTGAGCAAGAAATAGAGAGCGATGAGGAATGAAAATTGTAATACTTTTTACTTTTACATATAATTCTTTGTATTAATATTTTAAAATCTAGCTTTTCATTGTATATGTATTATGTAAAATTATTCTATATTTTGACTTAAGTATTCCGGCAGTAGTGCAATTACAGAAAGTTATTTTATTTTTCATACATAATTATATTTTTGTTTTTATTCTAGTAAAGATTGTGTTTGACAATCTAGTCGTTAAAATAGCAAGCAAATAAAAGTGTTATGAGATATAAAAAATATAATTTAAGACTACTATCACATCTTTTTTATTTTCAAAATTATAATAAAAAAATTTATTTGAAGTTTCTCTAGTTATACTATGTACCTATATATACTCGTATGTATATAATTTCCTAATTATTATATCAATATGTAGTATCAAAATAAAAATTTAAGTTAAACAAAACGTTTGTAACTGAAGACTAAATATTCTTATATTAAATTACTTTATTTTTCTAATTTTCTTAAATTACCATTTTACCAGCCTCAAAAAATTACCGAGTAATTTACTGTAATTTACCGGATAAGTTATTGTCAAATTGGGTCATTTTCATCTCTACTTCCTGATAAAAAAAATTAATAGAAAAAGATTGAGAACAGTAGGATTTCTATCAATTTGTATCATTTTCTGATTTCGCAAGCATAACGATTGATTGGATATAAATTCTATCTTATTTTATCGGATTCTATAAGATTTGTACAAGGTTCCTATAAGATCTGATTCAAATTAATGAATTCACGAACCAGATTCCATATTCAGAATGATAGGATTTTTCTATCGTTCTCCTTATGAAAATTTTTCTCATATTTTTTATACAAATAAATTAAAACATTTTTCAGAAATATTCAGCAAATTTACATCTTTTCTCAGAATTTTTCATACAAGTAAATTCTAAAATATTCTGAACTTTCTCATCCCATAATTTTTAAAAAATATTCTTAAATTATTTAGATTTTATAACATTTCATAAGAAATTATACTTACAAAAAATATTAAAAATCTTACGATATTTAATTAACATACTTATATGAAAAATTCTGAAAAAAGGTATAGATTTTTTGAGAAATGTTTCAATTCGTATAAAAAATGTGAGGAAGTTATAAAAATAAATAGAAATTTTAAAAAATTATATAGTAATTCTGAAAAATTATATGAAAAATTCTGCGAAAAATTTTCAAGGTCTGTATCAACTTTTTTTACCAGAGCTGCGGAGACAGATTTTGAGCAGAGCCTGCTACCAGTTTTTGCAGAAAAGACAACAAATTGTACACAAAGTTTGTACTGTCACATTGTCAGCAAACAGCTGTCAAAGATACAAAGCCTGCTGACATGCTATGTCAGAAAATTGATGACAGAAACTGATAGAGTCTGCTACATGACCTGATACCAGATTGCGAGTAGAAATACGTAAAAAAATTATGTATGTATAATTATATATGAAATTATGCATAATTGTATATAAGCAATTTTTTTAACATTTTTCAAACTTATTTTTCTCTAAAACAAACAGTGCAAAAATTATCCCTTTAATTATTTTTTATGTTTCCACATTACTATTGTTATTTCTATTACACTAAAAAAAAAATTTTACAAAAGAAAGAGGGATGTATGAATATATATGGGCATATTTCACATATATGATTATACGTGTTTATGAATATTTATGTATGTTTATATATGTTTATACATATTAATGTATTAAAAATTTTTTTTTATCAAAACATTTCTACATATTACTACTAGATATTATATAATTATACATATATACATCTATACAGGATGTCCCGAAAGTTTTTGCCAATCGCTTTTGTATAGATAGAATGGACTAAACTGAGTCGAAAAGTCCTCTATTTTGCAATTTTCGCAATAATTAACAAGATATTAATTATTAAAAATTGTCAAATATTGGTTTTGAATAATTTTTTATTCAAATATTATCAACTTTACAGAAAAGCTGCAAAAGACAAAAATCATTTATTTTCTTCTCATAAAGTTCTGAGAATTTTTTCAGAATTTTTTAATACCATATTTTTTCATGGTAAAAATAAAATAATGCAATACTAAAAATTTCATCTTTTTAGTATTGCATTATTTTATTTTTATGCATTATTTTATTTTCATGAAAAAATATGGTATTAAAAAATTCTGAAAAAATTCTTAGAGTTCTATGAGAAGAAAATTAATAATTTTTGTTTCTTGCAGTTTTTCTGTAAAGTTGATAGTATTTGAGTAAAAAATTATTAAAGACCAATATTTGACAATTTTTAGTAATTAATATTTGTTAACTATTGCGAAAATTGCAAAATGGTAAGAGGACTTTTCGAC
>NW_017304428.1:92764-94508 GCF_001594115.1 Trachymyrmex septentrionalis | reverse complement strand
ATAAAACATATGATATATAATAAGACATTCTGTATATCTGTTGGAGATACGGTAGTGTCTCAGTGTTAAAACAAGCACAGCAATATGTCAACGTAATACATAAAAAAATAATATATGATACAAACATCAATAAAAGTTATTAAAAACAAAATTATAAGGCAAGATAAAACATGTAGTTATGAAATATAAAATTTTACCTGGGTCCAATTTCAATAACGTTTTGAGTATCACTGAACATACTGTCACATCGCAAACATTCTCCTTCTGAGAGAGGTGACAAGATCCATTTTAATACTTGAACTTCATCTTCCTCCAGTGATTCTGTTTCCACATAATAACACAATTCGGTTTCAAGATTGATCACTGAGGCTTCGATTTGCAATACCTTATGTAGTTTATTTTTCAGCTGGCCTGTCTTTAGACCAGGCGTCTTGAAAAATTTCAAGATCATTTTCGATGGTCTGTAAAAAAGATGATGGACTAACGAACCATATAATAGACACGCAGAAACTATTTAAGGTTATGAGTATCTAATACGCTTTAATACGTATCTACTGTTGTTTGGTGATAAGCACAGACGATATGGAGCACTACAAAGCTGAAATTTTTATTTTAATCTTGTTTTTCATTATGTATATGGATTGCGAAAGATTGACATAACCTTTGTTACGTCAGTTTAACGTAATAAAAATTACATGATAAAACCAGTTATTGATTAAAACGATATCAACATAATAAAATTGGTTTGCTCAATTTACTTCAATATTCAATTTAATATTTTTGTATAACTTATTTTAAATAGTCATTTTAATATTTAAAAAAAATGCATTTGTTACAAGAAAAAATTTTAAACGAAAACTATCTAATTTTAAAAGAGACAGCTTGTTAGTATGGTTTTGTCCCTTATAGATGAGGATGTACCGAAAGTCACTTTAATTTTTTAAATGCACAATCATATGCTTTAGTTACATGAATCAGTTTATCACATTTTATATATATATAAAGTCAAATCAGCATGAATATGAATATGAATATGTTTCAAAATCCTCTAATATAATACAGTCACAAAAGTATCTCTATAAAACATTTATTTCGTAATATAATTAAAATTTATAATCACTAATTAATACAGGTACATTCTTTAAAATTTAATTTAAACCTTTTAAAGTAATTGTTAATGCAACTATATTTTTAAAGTAAATATTTTTTTGCTACGTTGTTATATTTTCAAAGGAATTTTAGTTAATAATATTATTTTTATTTAAAGCAAAACAGCCACATGGCAAAAATTGTATTAATAATGTTAGATATTATATATCTACAAAAGAAATGAAATATATGAATCTTCTAAGAATATGAGACTTAAAGGTTTATTCTTTCAAATAACTCTAAAATCTCTAAAAATCAGAGAAATACTTAAATGTTTTATGCCATGGAAAAGTCACTGACAAGTTTGATTTCAAGTCATTATACGCAATATCGTAACGATTTCATCAATGTCGAAACTTGAAAACATAATAATATAAAGTCAGACCCTAGCAAGATTATTTAAATTCAACTTTAGGGATTATTTGAAGAACTCGTGAAATAATCTTTGATTAATAAAAATCTTATTATAGACTGTACATATGAGAACACAATCAATAGAAATTAAATGCCTATAACGATCGAAGCTGGATCTTTAATAATTAAATAATTTAATGTGAATTATGTACTATATATATATATATATATATATATATAT
>NW_017304428.1:89512-91669 GCF_001594115.1 Trachymyrmex septentrionalis | reverse complement strand
TACATGCACATTAAATTAATATTAATTTAATAATATAATTTAATTAAATTAACAAGCAATTTTTAATAATTCGATGCTCAATCAGGCATCATATCAGAAAGAGTTAATGTAATGAAAAAGTAAATAAAATTCATGTACGGCCTAAAACAAGATTCTTATTGTTTATATTATGTTTATATTGCCTGAAAGAAAGACGTTGTTTCCATATACTGATTATTGCAAAGAATATTACTAAGGCCTTAAAGACTTAAGACACTCGTATAGAATATAATAAATTCTGATTTGACTTCCGGCTAAGGTAATATTTTTTTCGCAATAAATTTATTTACAGTTTTTCAGCACATCTTTCTATTATGATGCCTGATTGAGCATCGAATTATTAAAAATTACTTGTCAATTTAATTTAATTTGTGATTATTACAGTATATATAGTTTAACTATGTTTATAAATCCAGAAAACCAATTCGACGCAGTTCAAATAACTACAAATATGATATATATGCATGTACACACACGCACGCACGCACGCACGCACGCACGCACGCACGCACGCACGCACGCACGCACGCACGCACGCACGCACGCACGCACGCACGCACATAAATCACATTGAATTATTTAAGCATTACAGATCGACTATTAATTAGCTTTGACCGTTATAGATCGACTTAATTCCTAATTAATTTTTAATTACTTTTATGATTCATTTGTTTATGAAATTATATTTTCATAATTGATTTTTTCCGGTATGTTAATTTAGTTGCGTTTATTTTTTCGTAAGAAGTCTTTTTATCTTTTTTATCAACTAGAACTTTTCCAAGAGATATGAAATACATTTGACTGTTCAATCGTATGTGAATGATGTCGAGTTCTACATCGAGACTCACCCGAACTGTGAATATAGTGAATATGCGGACATTTGCGATAATTAATTTTGTACTGCGATTTTTTCGATAAATTAATGTCTGAAGAAGGCTCAATCCGGTAGCCGAAACTTGTAATTTATTTATATTTAAACTGAATTTTTATTTTATTATATATTTATATATTTTTTCAATTTTACTTTTCTCTATTTGTAATTTATTCTTTTAATCGTGTGATTTTTTTTAAAGAAATATGTTTGACTCTTACTTTGCCCTTTATTTATTGTTATTTATTTTGATTTCTTTTACTTAGCTTTGGATTCCTCTCAACATTAAATAAATACTCCTTTTTTTACAATTCTTACAATAACAAATAAACTAAATCTTTTTCGTATTAATGTAAAGAATATTATACACAATTATTATATAATTTATAATACAGGAAATAAAAATAAAAAAATATTTTCTAATGTATGTAAATGTAAAGAAAACATTAGGACTAGATTCGCTGAGAAACAACTAAATTTTTTGCACCATATGGGAGTTGCCGGTTGAAAAAATAATGTTTACTTTTTCCAGGCACAGAGCCGAAAATATTTTTTATTCCATGCACGTCATCGAAGTTGAAGTTTATTTTTTAACTTTGCAAAATCCACTTCAAATTAGCTGTTTGTAACAAAATTTTTATATAAAAACATGATTCGAAACATTTAAAAGTTATGACATTAAGCTTTAAAACGCTTTTATAAACATCGTTTCATAATCATTTTTCATAGAGATAAATTTTGAATTTGGCCTTTTTAACATTAATTCTCTAAATGATTCTTTAACTTCAAAATAGCATAATTTCGTCGAAAATGTCATAACGAAATTTTTCAAAAAGCATTTTAAGTGTTAAAATCTTTATTTTCATAATCGGTAATTGATATTTTAATCTGATTTTTTACGGAGCTACACGAACATAAATGGATATTCGTAAAATCTGAGATTTATTTTATATAAATTTTACAAAGGTGGTCTGTGGCATAAAATAAAAATTACACAAAAAGTTTACAGCAGTCAAAAGAGTAAATCTTTATCATTAATTTACTTTTTTATTGATTATGAGTTGTCTTTCACGGAGCTATTCAATATTAAAGCAAAAGTGATTTTTTTTACTTCAATCACTCGGTGAAAAAAATCATACAACGCTCAATAAAAAAATAAATTGAAGATAAAGATTCACTCTTTCAACTGCTGTAAACCGCATTTTTGTAATTTTTACTTCATGCCATAGACCTTTGTAAAATTTGTA
>NW_017304428.1:69468-89412 GCF_001594115.1 Trachymyrmex septentrionalis | reverse complement strand
AAAATTTTTATATTTGACGTATATATATATATATATATATATATATATATACATTTATATCCATTTATGTCCGTAAAAGATTAATTAGATTGAAATACCAATTACCGATTTCAAAAGCAGAGATTTCAAGCTTTCAAATGCTTTTTTATTTTTTATCTATTATACAATGATTTTTCATGATTTTTTACGTCCAATCAGACTTATGTGAACCTGGCACCCGACTTAAAGAAAATAATTTTTTTAATATCTAGGCATTAAATTAAATTCGATTTGTACCGTTTGTACCATCTTTCTTTTTATTTGTACCTCAAGGGTTTCAAAAATATAAAGGGTTAAAAAAAATGCCACCCCACTTTGAGATACTTGAAATCTCTAAACAGGTGCTGTTTCGAAATCGTTTGTACCAGTTTGTACCATCATCGATTTCGTTTGTACCCTTAAGGGAGTGCTAGCATTATTTTAACCCTTTATATTTTTGAAACCCTTGAATTACAAATGAAAAGAAAGATAGTACAAACGAATACAAACCGAGTTTAATTTAATGCCTATTAAAAAATATTATTTTCTTTAAGTCAGATGCCAGGTTCACATAGATCATCAAAGCTTTTCTAATTGCCTCTCACTAGCTGTTTATGTGAAATTTTCCAGTCATATTTAGGTAATTTTCCGGTCATATATATGTAACTTCTATGTAAAATTACGTGCATTTTTTCAATGAACAAACGTCCAGGACCTATTATAAAATTGAATTATATAGATGAAAACATTAGATAAATTTGTAAATGTTTTGTAAATGTTTTAAAATGGTTCTGTTATAGTAAAAAGTAACGTTTTATAATAGTTTTATAATAGTTTTTACACTGGTTTCATAAACGTTTAATTGATCGTTATTTCTAATGTTTCCTACATGGACACTTATAATGTATTAAAAACGTTTACTTGTAACTATTACTGATGTTTTTTCAACAGTTTTTTTTAACATTTTTGTTCTGCTTGATTTGGTTCCTGCCTCTTACTTCACCAACCTTGCACAACCTAAATACCGATCAATCAAGCTGAAAATCGGCCGAAATGTGCAAGTAAATCCTAGCACTGACATAGACCGATGTATGACAGATCTGTTCTTTTTAGCTAAAGTTCTTGCACGGTCCATCTTTCTTCCTTTTCTCTCTACGTTGAAAAGAAAACGAAAAAAGATAAATCGTATAAGAAGTTCAGCTAAAAAGAACAGGTCTTTTGATGCATATTTAGACTCGGACATGCCGCGTTCGGCTCGACTTGGGTCACTCAACGCAAATGAATACGACAACAAAATACGTTCGTCCTTCTCGCGCACTAACAGCAGCTTTTGGCGTGTCAAGCGCGAGTAAAACTCTTAGTTGCTGTTTCGTTTGCGCTCGATGCACCAAAAGCTGTCAAACGCGAGAAGGACAGACATGTCTCGCTGTCGCGCTGAGCCAAGCTGAGCCGAACGCGTGCTTGGACTCAAAGTGCATCATTGCTGTATCAGACGCATTAATTCACTCAAGCCTCAAATCAAAACAGAATCAGTGATTGACCAGTTTCATAACTACGGATGTTATTAAACATGATTAAGGATGCCGCGTAAATGTAATTAGTGAATACGTTCAGCAGAAAAAGTGGCTTTGCAACTGTTGTAAAATTCTTAAATATGATTAGTTTATACGTTTAGGACAAAATCCATAGACATTGCTCAAGATTTGACATAGTCTTAAGCGAGTGTTTGAGATATGAAATAATAAACCAATCATAGAGTCGTTAGTCGATTAGCAATCTCAAGACATTGCTTGAGATTAAGAACGTACTGTGGATACTGGCCTTAAATCCAGTGAGAAACTAAGAGCAAGACCAATCATATTAAAGAATTTTATAATAGATGCAAAGTTGTTTTTTCTGCTAAGCGCAGCTAATGTATTGGAAAAAGTGCTAAGAATTCATTTACGGATCTCAGTAAGCAAGAACCATTTTGGAACATTTCAACAAAACCATATGTCACCATATGTTAGGAACATAGTGCACCAAGTCAGATAAATTAGACAAATAGCAGACAAAATAACAGAAACCTCTAGTGAGTCAGCGCAATGTGCTGCTGCGTCGCTTAAAGAATCGAAGAATCATCCGACCGTGAATCCAAAATTGATCGCCTTGCTACGAATCTAACAACTCTCGCGGCGGAAGTCAATCAAGCGATCAAGCAGGTCGAAGACAAAAGGGGGGGTCGAACAATAAACGCAAACGCTCAAAAAGTAAACGCTCTAAAGTGTGTTAGCCGCATAGGACTTTTGAGGATCAGGCACGCGCGTGTAAAGACACCGAAAAATACCCGTATTCTTGACCAAAGCCTAAGGGGAAAATACGAAGGAGTAGAAGCATCTGCCACCGCGGAGGCGAGTGCGGCAGATCGAAACTGTTCGTCTCCACATACGCGATCGTGTAACTGGAAAAGTGTTTCTTATAGATACTGGCGCGGAAATCTTGTTGTTGCCTAACACGGCAAATAAAATACCGAGCAGTTTTAAATTGTACCCAGCTCACATACGAAGAGGGATTTCATTCTTTCTTCTCGGCATACGTTCACTAACGTGGAACGCATCTGTTCCGTATGCGATAATAAGGGTTGACCTAATTCCGTCCTATAGTCTTTTACCGGATCGTAGACTTATGCCCGGAACAATTCGTTTGCAGCAGGATTTATCAATGCCGCATAACCACTACCTTTTAGCGCGGTCAATCCCGCTACAAGATTCGCATACATTTTAGCCGAATTCTCAGAAGTCATCCGGTTTCCAACAATCAGCCCCAGTTAATAATAACGATGTACGGCACCACATTGTTACTACGGTAAATTCTCTATACCACATCTGCATGACTGTTCTTCCAATCTGCGCGGAAAAACGGTATTCTCCAAACTCGATTTCTATTAAGCTTACAACCAGATTCCCATCGCAAGAGGACATACTTAAGACGGCGGTGATCACACTCCCCCTCTTTCGGGTTATTTGAATACAATTATATGATCTACAGTCTTAGAAATGCAAGTCAAACGTTTCAGCGATATATCTTTCGTACGTTCGATAATTTAGAATTTATATTTGCGTTTATTGACAACATACTTATAGCGTCAACGTCTCCGAAGGAACACGAAGAGCACTTGCGCATAATTTTGCAACGTTTAAAAAAATTTCACCTGCGTCTTAATACTGAGAAATAATGTTACGCATTAACACATGTCTATATGACATAGGCCCGTTGCCGGAGTCGGACGGTTATAAATATTGTGTAACAATCATTGACAGATTTTCCCATTGGCCAGTGGCAGTACTACTCAAAGATATCGAGGCCATCACTGTAGCATGAGCTTTTTATGGTATGACAACTGGATAGCTAACTTTGAAGCACCTCAAACTTTAACGACTAATCAAGGTAGTTAAATCGCAGCTTTTTTCCGCGCTCCTCCGGTTAGTCAGTTGCCAACGCATCCGTATTATCCCTGCCAATGAATAGCCTAATCAAACGTTGGCATCGTAGCCGCAATCATGTGTCATATGGGCGCAAAATGAATACGAATACTGTCAACCGTGTTAAGCCTGCGCACTCACGTTCGTTTAGACACAAACGCATCGCCAGCGAAATTCGTCTATAGAATAACCTATGAGTTCCCAGTGAACTTGTTCTCCCGAACAATTTCATGGCTAATTCACAAGTTTTCGTCGAAAAATTTCGTGAACACATGCGTAAGGTTAAACCTATTCCAGTGGAATACAAGCATAAAAGACGTGCGCTTGTCTTAAAGGATTTATACTCATGTACACATGTATTCTTGCGTGCGGATACGTTAAGAAATCATTAGAGCATCCTTATTC
This sequence comes from Trachymyrmex septentrionalis, assembly GCF_001594115.1. Taxonomy (NCBI): domain Eukaryota; kingdom Metazoa; phylum Arthropoda; class Insecta; order Hymenoptera; family Formicidae; genus Trachymyrmex; species Trachymyrmex septentrionalis. The sequence goes on along the minus strand of NW_017304428.1, from coordinate 85,528 downwards.
CGGTCCTCATCGAATTATTAATCGGATATCTGACCGCATTTTCGACATTGATATAAATGGCACTAAGCGCAGCGTCTCTATCGAAAACTTAAAACTGGCATATTTCATTTCTGAGGAAATGGGAAATGCAAGAAAAGTAACACCCAGCGGGTCTAGCAATTCACAGACAGTGCTGAGAATCTACACGCACGCAAAGAAAAAGGTCATATTCGCGTCATAAAACAGCTTTAGGTACAATAAATCGCTAACAAGCGACAACATCATAGACAGCGCGCATCAGTACATCTTAGATTTAATCGAGGCAATGCGAATGTACCTGGAATATCCACAGTATTAAGTAATCTATATAACATATAACATTAAATAATTTACATAATGCATAATATTAAGTAATCCATATAGCACGTAACATTAAGTAATTCATATAAAACATAGCATTAAGTAATCTATGGAGCGCGCGACAAGCAATTTTATTTAATATAGTTAAAACTCATTATCACTCGGGAGGGGTGGGGGGAAGAGTATGTGGGGACATTACCAGTCATTTTTCCTTAGTGAAGGCAAGCTAGGTTTTTTATTTTTGTGGTTAGTTGTCTGCGTTAAGAGGACAAGCATACCAGAACATTCTCTATTTCTAAGCCAGTCACTTGTACGAAGTATAAAGAAGTACGAAGAAGTTGCAAAATAAAAATCTCAGTTTGTAGTGACAAGATGTGAATTGTTCCTCCCTTCACATCTATAGTAGCAAGCTGTGGGCAGCCTAACTCTAAAGCTCAGAACCATTCTGGTACTACAGTCGCATATGCTTTGGAAGATACCCGTGAAAATTGTAGCCATTGTGAATGCTCAGTTGTTATTTGACAATCATTTATGCTAGTCGATGTCAGTGTTTTTGTAAAAATGGAAAAAATCAAATATCGATGATCGTCATAACAAAAATTTACGAATTGCGATTCGAATTAATTAACTACCCATCGTATTCACCCGATCTGATCCTCAATGACTTTTCCCCATTTCCTAGGTTCAAAGTTAGGCTCGGAGGACACAAATTTTCATCAAACGAAAACACTGACATCGACTGGCACAAATGACTTTCAAACAACAACTGAGCGTCCAAAATAGCTACAATCTTCACAGGTATCTTGCAAAACATGTATGATTGCAGTACCAGAATGGATTTTGATATGTAATGCCATTTTCATGTTGAGGCTCAGACCTTTCAAACGACCCTTGTAATTGTGGCAAACTAAAAGATAATTTTATAAAAGTATTTACGTATATTTATTTTGTTTTGTTATTCTAATATGAAAAATGGCAAAGGCAACAGAAGATTTTTTTTGTTACAATATAGAAAAATTAATAGGTATAGACAATTTTCATTTTTGGAAGTTCCAAATAAAAATTCTCTTTCAAGCAAATAAAATATTAAAAATAGCAACAGAACAAAATGAGAAAGAGGTAACATCTTCTTAGACAAAGAAAGATGCGATTGCAAATAAAGGATTATAATCTCTTAGGTAATCAATCTACATCAATTTCACTGAAACTCAAGAAGTTTATCTTGTCAAAGACAGCATTCATCATTTATTGCAACACTTCAATGGGAGAAATTAGAAATTATTCCTAAATCATTGCGAAGACAAGTGTTCAATATATGTAGTACATCAAATGTTGCACTCCAGCGGCAAAGCGACTCAACAACAAATTACGCAAAAGTTTGTTTGAACTTCCATGGCTAAAGATATTAACCCTTTGATTAACAGTGAGCCATATATGACACACCTTTTTGGCCTTCTTTTTTTTATCATATCTTTTATTTTTAGAGTAAACTCACATTTTTTACATTTTCAGGTAAAATAAGATTCAAATTCCAAAAAGCAGGGCATGTTTCATAATTATGTAACAATTTTTATTTGTTATAAACAAATTTATACAAAAAAATGCATATTTTTCGAAATTTAGTTCATTTGTGATAGATTTTGACAATAAATATGCATTGCAAATTATTGTTTCCAATATTTTTGAGGTCGCTGAATTCAAATTCACCATCAGAGTTTTAAAATTCAAAATGGCGGATCCAATATGGCGGCCAGAACTAAAAAAGTGATTATTTTTGCAATCAGTCAATTATTATTGCATTGAATCAGTCATTTTTAACACTATAAATTATTGTTGTTAATGTATTTAAGAACAATGAGTTTGAATTGGCTATTAGATTACTTGCAGTCAATGTGACGGATTCAATATGACGGTCAGAAGTGCAAAAATAGTTATGGTTTATGGTGCGAAATGGTTGTTCTTTGTTTTCTAAACGGATCTTTATATTTTTCTGAACAAAATCCTATCGACAATTCAAAATGACTGGGATTCGAAGTGGCAGATTCAATATAATTAACCAAAATTGTAAAAAAATAATTTTTTGGTAATTCGATCCAGGATTCAAATTCAGCGGCCTCAAAAACCTAAGAAACCTTTCCTATAATGATTGCTACATCTCCTGAATTGTGTGATTGAAAGGATTAAGGAATGAACTCGTACATGCCTAGCGTGCTAGCAATCCAAAATTCACCGACACAATTGTATCTCGTCTGATAAGATACCAGTATCAGATTCTCGATTCGAGCATATCCACGTAGACATTGTTGTCCTCTTCCAGATTCCAAAGATTTTTAATACCTGTTAACAATGATCGACAGATTTATCCGTTGGTCGAAAGCTACTCTGCTTCAAGACTGTACAGCAGACACCAATGCTAAGACATTTTTCGAGCATCAGATAGCCAGATTCGAACCTCCATGCCTAATCATAACCGATCAAGGCTCGCAATTTGAAGCACAATTGTTCGATGCGCTGACCAAGTTAATCGGTTTCTAGTATTGTCGAATCACTACATATCATCTCAAGTCTAATGGAATCATCGAACGGTGGCATCATTCTCTGATCTGCACTAATGTGTCATGGCGAAACTCAGTGGATAGACACCTTGCCAGTATTACTTGGATTAAGAACGTGCTTTAAGGAAAACTTAGGCACTTCTGTAACTAAACTAATGTATAATACCATTTTCAAAGTACCTAGAGAATTTTTCTCATCCGAGAAAATGCCAAATGATCCACAAATATTCATAGAAGACTTCCGCATTATTATGCAAAAATTACAAGGCCAATTCCTCATTACATTAAAGGTAAATATTGTATAAGTCCCATGCAGCCTGCGTATCGGCTAACCTGCGGACGGCGTAAAGGAATTAAGCCAATCACAAGCTTTTCGCTCGTTTTTGTTACGCCAGTAAACATCCAGGGTTCCATGGAACGTATTTCAAGCGAATTACATGCCTTTTACAAAACTTATTTCCAAAATGGATATTCAAGGAATCTTGTAATTGACTTATTGATTACGCCGGCGTAAATACGTGCCATGGGACAGTCGATGAAATTTTAAGCGTGGCGTTATAATACATACATCATATGAAGTAAAAACAAATGTGCATAATCTCAACTAAAATGTTGGACTTTGAAATAATGTTATTTATTTAATAAAATATTTGAGAATTTATAAATGTTCGGAAAGTATTTTGTGTAAAGAAACTGTTCGACGAAAATTAGTTCAAATGTATATAACATATGAATTAATAAGAGCTCTAAAGAGAAGAAAAGAGATTCCGCAATGAAATGCAATGCTTGAAAATTTTGAGTTAGACCAATTTTCACAATTGAAAGATGAGTAGTACAAGAGGCTAGCAGTAATCTGGTGCAAGAAATAATTTTCAAAGTTAGAAAAATTTTTTAATTATTTTTGAATAACACCAGAAACATTTTAAAAACTTGCAGATTGTTTCATCATGAAAACAGAAACAATTTCTTATTTGTGAACCAATTTCTGCTCGCATTCGCCTTGAAATCTGCTTACGATATTTAACTTTGCGTGCGTGCGTGCGTGCGTGCGTGCGTGCGTGCGTGCGTGCGTGCGTGCGTGCGTGCGTGCGTGCGTGCGTGCGTGCGTGCGTGCGTGCGTGCGTGCGTGCGTGCGTGCGTGCGTGCGTAACGCTGGAATGCTAAAAAAACTAGTGTGAATTTGTGCTGGCGTAACGAAAAAACAGTAAAGTTTGTGATTGGCCTTGTTCCTTTACGACGTACGCCGTACGCTGGCTTCATGGGACTTCACCTTAAGTCTAAGCTGTTCTTCCACAAGGATTTACATAGCTATTCACACGTATTCCTCAGAGTCAAAAGCACCAGGCGTCCATTGGATTAGTTATATACTGGATTGCATAAAGTTTTAGAGCGTATCTCAGATAAAATCGCTATCGAAATCAACAATAAACGCGTCAACGTCACTAGCTGTGTTCGAAAATAGATTTGGTTGGTGTTAGGAAAGAAGATAAAGTTGGCAGTATTGGAAATTATTAATGCTGCGTTTAATCATGACTACTTACGTACCTCCTGTAATATTTCAAATAACACTTTCTTCTTTAAAAGCGATATATTTTATGCACCATTACTTTGGCCTCCGAGCGGAAGAAACGAAACGCAGCATTGGTAATTTCCAATATTGTCAACTTTATCTTCTTTCTCAACACCAATTAAATCTATATTCGAACGCAACCACTGTCGACCTTAATATAACTATATATGCGCATATTTAGTTATTCAAGACTCAGAAGTTATCCCTTTATCTTCACCCTCTTCAATTAGCGTGCCAGTGAGACTTGAAGCAAAAACCTATCTTGATTCAACACAACCAAACGTAAGACAGTTTATTTTAAAGACTGATGCGTGTATTAGAGCATTAATCATAATAAATATATATTTTTGTTTTAGTCTGTGCCGATACATTATTGCTGTAATCTTAGACACAGCAATATTCTATTTAACATAAGCAAAGTCATTTATGACATTTACACGGCACTCTTAATCGGTTTTAATAATATCCGTAGTTATGAAACTAGTCAATCATAGTCATTTCATTCTTCTAAGAAACAGCTATAATTGGCCAATTTCATAACTACGGATATTATTAAACCCAATTAAGATAGTTGTATCGCGTAGTAGTAGCTTGTAAGGGGGCAATCATTCGCCAACACATGAGGACCGTTCGGCAGTAAAAAAATTATTGTTCAAAAAAATTGCTGCAGATTACAATTTTTGAATAATAATTTTTATTTCCTAACAGTAATTTTTATTTCTCCACTGTGCGCCGGTATTTGAGAATGAGTTGATAAGCGAAGTGGATAATAGTGAAGTATTGTAGTAAAGCAACTCTAAGGTTTTATAATTAATATTTGCCTGGTTATCCCTCCTCTTTCTTCTATTTAAAAGATTTGTATTATACATATTTATCTACAGTTCTTTAGTTTTTGAGCAAATTTCTAAGTATCGTTTTTGAAAATGTACCGTCGCTCCTTGTCTAGCACATATTAAAAGTACTAACTTCAAATAGAATTATCTTTTGAACATACCTGGTTATCTCTCCTCCCCCCCCCCCCTCAAAATAATATGAATGTATAAAGAATATCATTATCTTTAAACAGTAAAAGCTTCAAATAAATCTTAAGAAAAGTCATTTTACGATACAACCACCTTAAGTGTGCCGTGTAAATGTAGTTAATAATTGCTTTCCATTTACACAAGTAAACTGAGTCTGAAGTGAGCTGAGTATTTCATATTCAGATTAATGATGTCATTATTTGCTTTCTTTAATAAAAAAAATTATCACATAACAACACAGGTTATCATAACTTCATTTTTAAAGTAAGTTTACGAGGCCCATTAAAGTACACGTTTTCGATCTCGTGCAAATGATAGACAAGAACTTGAAGAAGTTAAATCTCACTTGTCAGAATATAAAAAGAACGCGCATCCAACTGAGTCACAAGTGAGAATTATCTGAGAATCGGTGTATATGGACAGCAACTATGTTTCTTTCTTTAACGTTAACATTAGGAAGGAGAAGTACTGTGGTGTTGCTCATCACAGTGCACAAATCGTTTTCCTTCTCTTTGCGAATATAGCGACTAGAGTTCTATATTTTTCGACTATAAACACATGGACTGCTAGTGCCTCATTTTTGCTATAGGAAAAGCATACTCTCGGTGTTGCCGAACTGAAGATGGTAAGGCTCCGTCCCGAACAATAAAAACCGGCAAGTTCAAATGCGAAAATTGCCATGCTTTTTATAGTAAGCACCATCACTGACCGTTCTTCCTCTTCATCTTCCTCTTCCTTTTCTTCTTCTTCTGTTTTCCCCTTATTTGATTTTCCGACTCAAGTATCACAGTACCATGTAAATTAATAGATTCTAAAATCCTTTAAATAGTCTCCTCGGGGAACAGAAACCTGACCGTTGCACACTGTAAACGTGCATATACTATACTATATTGTAGTTAAAGCTCGCCACTCCGCAGAAAATTACTGTCCGGGGTGGAGCCTAATTTTCCAGCTTGGCGACACGTTTGAAGTTGGCTACTGGTAGTCCATGTGTTTATAGTCGAAGCCTATATTTATCAGAGATGCGTAAATGGGATTCGCTTGCTGATTGGCTGAGCGGTCACCAATCAAAATCGAACCTGCAGCTGATCGATTATCAATACAAAGCAGCTGTACTAAAGATCTTATGTAAGATTCTACAGGTTAGGTTGAAGGTATTACAATGCTACATTAAGCAATAAGGAAATCGCCATGATTGAATTCGCTACTGCTTACATTATGATCTGGCTTTATTGTGATTGGTCAATTCGTTTACTGCTAAAGTCTTACGTCTTAAGTTTTTTTATGTACCATGACCTTTAGTTTTAAGAAGTGGTTGCTATCGAACTTGAGAGCCGTTTAATGTATAACTTTGTTGCATCCAAGTTTTATCTAGTTCTCCTAACGATTGTGTGTTAATGAAGTACTGACTTCACATGCACACGATTACATCTCTAGTCCTTTTGCTAACGGTTCCGGATATCTTATTCAGCTATGATTATTAATAAAGATTGATCATTTTCGGTGAATTAGATAATCTATGTAATTCTTTCTTAAACTTCGCGGATTTGCATGATTCTAATAATTTCTTCGAGAGCGGTTGCCTGTAGTTAGCGCTTATACACGCACGGCGCCATTTAACCAGCAGAAATATTGCCATAATTTTACAAATATTTATAACGTGTTTACTAGAAATGTTTATTTATATTCATTATAACCGTTTTATAAAACATTTAGTCAATACTTAAATAATATTTCGATAATAAGCAATGTTAGTTTGCAATCTATGAAACAGATGACGTTCCTGGCAAATAATTTAGAAATATTTACAAGGAAATATTTAATAGGAATATTTATTTATATTTAACATAAATATTATATAAAATATTTAGTCTATATTTTAATATTTCAAAAATAAAACTTATAAAAAATACATACTAAATATTGTATTTATATATTTCAAAGAAATAAATAAGATAATTATACCCGGGAAAAAATATATATGGATATATTATATATATATGGATATATTTTATAAACAATTATATATAATTGTGTATATAAAATATGTCAATTTTGTTATATATATTTTAAGCCTTATTTTATATAATTATATATTATATAAAATAATTTTTTTCTGAAAATTTAGTTACGACTTAAAAATTAATAAAATTAGGCTTCTTCGACACAGTTTTGCACGATATGAACAAATTTGATAAAAAAAGTGTCTATCCCGCGAACTGAATAATAATTGTTAAAATTGACAGATATTACATTATTAGATATACAGATTAGGAAATCTGTCACATCGATATATAGGGTTACACGGATTCTCTGTTTTATAAATACAAATCTTCTACTTTACAAATTTTCTGCTTCAAAAACAAATTATTTTCTATATAATTTTTGTTTTTACAGTAAGGAATTTATTCTCAAAGCAGAGGATGTTTTTTAAATAGAGAATTTATTTTTAAAGTAGAGAATTTGTGTAATTTTTAAGCAGAAAATACTTATTCTAGGCCCGGTTGTTATATCTTTTGGTAAATTTTACCTATTGGATAAGCAGCAAGATTACCCAATCACTAATGCGCTAATTGCCAGATTTACCTAACAAGTAAAATTTACCAAAAAAGGTGAAACAACCGGTGAAAATCCCTAGCCTCACTTACATGATCTCATGTCCCTCTATGCCATCAATGTGACGGATTTCCCAACATGAATAATTGTCAACTTTAGCGATTAATATCTCGATCCACAGAGCAGAGTGACACTTTTTTGCCAGATTTGTTTATTTTGTGCGTGATGGATGTGTCGAATAAGAGTGCAGCCACAATGAAAGGAATAAATATTTTAATTTATCAGATATCGAATACACGGGAATACATTGTTTCTAGGTTGGAATCGTTACTGCTTATTTCTTCTATTGTATATCTTAAGCCTAATTTTATCAACATCATAGGTGAGGGTGAGCAGACTAAACTTAACAATTACCCTAACCTCAATCCAGTTGTCATTGTTGTCAACTTTAATGCTTAATATCTCGGTTCGCGGGATACAGTGATACTTATTTCTGTCAGATTCTTTCGTTTCATACAAAAATATGTCGACCAAGGATATTATATTATATAATTGTATCGATTTTTTAAGTACTGTAGTAAAACTAAATGTATGATTATCATAAATAGTAATAAATATTTATGAATATTTATCATAAATATTCATAAATATTCTGTGCTAAGATCAGAGGTAAGGCAACTCAACTCAATAATTATCCTGTCTGGTATCTAAATATTTTTTATATATTGTAGACTGATTCATTTAGGCAAAAAAATAATACATAAAATACGTGTGCATACAAATACAAAGCATGTACATGTGTGTTACTTTACTAGTCAACAGGTTTTCTAACCAAAAAAGTCGTCAACTTTAATGTTAAATAAATCGCTTCGAGAAGCAAACTGCCATTATTTTTATCAGATTCTTTCGTTTTGAATAAAAATATCGAATGAGTAAATTTTTATTAAGTTTTGCAATAACTTGCCCGTATTCTAATAATTACTCTGAATTTTTAGTTTATATTCATGATTAATCTAATTAAAAACACTCACTTGACTCACTGTATCAACTGAACTTTCAAAGGAAATTGTATAGTTTCACTTGCATTTGAGTAAATTACAGTTTTCCGATGTATGCGTATCACTTTTTCAGGTTGTGTTCGGAAACGTTATCCAGATGTTCCTATGTTATGAAGCAAAACACAACAGTTTTGCAACCGTTTTATGATTCTCTGCTGAGATTGGACCATTCCTCTTGATCTAAAAGCATAACTCAATCAGTGCAAAGAAAACTTCCAATAGTTGCAAAATAAACGTTCTGAACGCAGCCGATGTAAAAACACAAAGTGTACCAACATAACGTATGCACAATAGTCTATGATCTTGACACAGTAAAGGCTTAAACACAATAGGTACAGACAATAGGCACAGGTAACAGGGAATAACGATCCAATCAGAGCTCTGGGATATAATATCAAACTTACACACCAAAGTTCTGATTAGATGGCTCGTTATATCCTGTTGCCTATACATATTGCCTGTGCCTATTGTGTTTAAGCTTTATAAGTACATACAGTATGGACACTGAATGAACTTTTAATGTGGTCCCAATTTTTAGTGCGCATGCGTCGATTTTCAACCAATCACAAGGAATGTAGTTGCCTTCAATAAGTTGAAATTGCAGGTTAGATTAGGTCAGCTGGATCTTCTTTCCATAAAATATAAGTAACCTTTTCGTCTACAATATTGTATGAGACTCGTGGTAAAGAAATCGGGCCAAACATGAGTATCACGGATGAGAGCCGTGGTACATCGTTAGTACAAAGCTTAATTTTTGTTTAATTTGTAAAAGAAAAGTATGGCAAAGGATTAATAAAATTAAGTTTTACTAAAAAATTAAATCAATTTTTTTGGAGACATTATATTGTATAGACTGTTATATTTGTATACGATGAAGTATTCTCGTAATAAAGCATGCGTGCGTGCGCGCGTGCGTGCGTGCGTGTGTGTGTGTGCGTGTATATTATTAAGTTACAACTTCATATTTAATTACAATTTTCATGCAATATATTATTTTTTCATACATAATTATTTAATTTTAATTTTCATATAGTATTTAATCAATTATTATTTTTAATTTACTTATTACTGTATAATACGTTCAACTGTAGTTAGTGTTTTCACGCTGCGTGAAATTGCGCCTTAAAGAAAAACAGGATAGAACTCACTGAGCAGGATAGAAAGATATTTCTATCCTTTAGAGTTGTTCACAACTCGACGTCCGTATTTCTCTTCTATTTACTATAAGTTCTATGGTACTATCAAGTTGAGTTTCTTTATCTCTTACTTCGTAGCGGTGACTTGATAGTGACGGACTTTTAGTGAATTTAGCTTGAAGTTAAATAAATATTCTAAAATCTGGGATGAACGCTGTGAAAGACGAAGATGATTTTTGGTACAGCAGCGAGAGGCGGTCGTTCTGCTTTGAGAACGAAGTTATGATTGTAACGAATTGTAAATTGTGAATTCTCTGAGCGGCAAGTATTTGAGAATCAAATTGCAGGTGGATCAATTGAAGAGCGACACGCAGAAACTGTGGACCGGAATTTTTAATACATCAAACCTTGAAAATAGCCTTCAGTCTACTAATGATCTTCAAACTACAAAATCTCTCCTCTCAGTTATATCTGAAAAGACGCTTTCACGCAGTATGTCAAGAATATTTTTTTGAATTCTAATGTTAATGACAAAGTGTTATTTGCGTTTTTGATGATTACCAACAAATAATGAATATTCTTATTAGATGTTTATTAACATTAAAAAATTATTAAATTGCTTGTATGATTTAACAAGTAATATCACTATTCTAATTTTGTGCATGAGTATATTTCAAGTCTGGAAAAACAATTGAGCGCATGGATTGTAAAATCAGAAATGTATATGTTCATACTAAATATAAATAAAAGCATTGAAAATCTGTTTTAGTCAAAAATGGAAATTCTTCATACTGAATTAGTTATTCTCTCTTCAGTCCTATTTTAAATAGTTGTTAATGACAAAGTTTAAAATATTTTTGTAAAATCTTTTTGAGCATCTTGTAGTTTTAGACGCTGATAATAAATCAAAGAATGGTCATTCAAAAATAGAACATAAATACCTTGAAATTGGTGTTGAGCAGCCAGACATCACCTTGAGAGAGATATTGCTCGGACAATCATATTCATTAGAACGATACAAGTCTCTCGCTAGCAAAATTGCTTTATTAGATGCTGCTATTTCAAATGGAGATGGAAATTCTATTTTAATAGTACGAATTTAAAATACTTATACAGCTAAAATAATCTTGCAATTAATTGTTAAGAAAAAAATTATGAATCTTGTTAATGCTTGGTTAACGCTTGCAGATAATTTTATTTCTTATAAAAACTTTAAAACGATCGTTAGTACAAAGACTATTAGTGGAGAGACCGGATGCAGTAAATGTATATATTTATTATCTGTTTATAAGGCTGCAAACAAGTGAAATAACTGATATTTTAACGTAAGTAATGTTTCTATAATACATTAGGTACCGCAAAAAGTTCGTGTCGTTTTTTCCCCCATAAACATCTTTTAAAAAAACACGAACTTTCCGCAGTACTAATATCTAATACAATTAATGATTTATTAGTATTTCTCTTAATACTTGATATTTTACAGAATGTTAGATCATTCTTCAACTGCTGCTGTAAGTGTTACTACAGATGTCATGCAATTTAAGTTGCAAATTTCATTTGCTGGTTGATTACAGATGAAGAATCTGCATATTATTATAAAAAACACAAAAGATCCGAATAGATTATGGCAAAAGCTTCACAATTGTTACAAGGCACTGTTTACCATGTTACCAAATTGCAAAGAAATTATATTTCTGGAATCTTATATTAAGTTACTGGGTATGTTTGTATTATCTCTCTTTTGCTATCATGAAAAAATTATATTATTTGTATCGTAAATTGTTAGAATGGCAATTGGCGATCAAACAAAAAAAGAGAGAGAATGATGAGGAACTTCCGTTAAATTCTTCCATTCTGCAATCTCTATATTATGCATGTAAACACCATTACAATACGCCGAATGATTTTGTCACGATATCACCCATGATGCTCTCTCGAGATCATAATATTTCTCCTAGACTATATCAGAAGGTCACTTTGCAAGTTAAAGCCGCCTGTGGTGGATGGAACGATATCGATCGTTTACTTTTAACAAAGGTAGCGTGTTTCATTTATGTAAATAAACTTTTATGTATTCCATCTCTCCTCTCTCTCCTCCAAAATTATATCAATTATGTTTAGGGAATACTTGGTAATACAAAATTACAAACGCATTTGTATATAGAAGATATTTTGAAAGTTTTATACAAATATAATGCGCCACATGCCGTTCTCGAAAAATATTTAAAATTTATCGACAATCTAGAGAAACGATTGGAATTTGCAAAAAAACTATCTTGTCATACAATAGTAATCGATGTACGTAGATAAATATTTTTCTAATTTCTAAGAAAAAAGATTATGGATGAAGGAATAATGATAGTACTACATTTACGTGTATATGTTTCTAGATATTTGTTCAACAAGGGGATCGTATGATACTGACGGATTACAAAGCAAAATTACAACCTCAATCTGAAGACTATTTTTATGCTGAGAGTGCTTTGCATTTACCAAATATTAAGTGGAAAAATTAAGCATATTGCATTTATATAAATAATTATAAAAAATTATATATATTTGAATTGTACATTTAAAGTATCATTTCTAGTATGTTGTATAGTGTATTGGGTTACTTCTCTGATAAAAATAATTAAGAATAGAGAACAATAGAAAAATCCTATTGATTTGAATATGAATCTGGTTCGTGGAATTCACTAATTTGAATCAAATCTTGTAAGAATCTTATACAAATCCTATAGAATCCGATAAGTACGATAAGATTCATATCCGAGCAATCGTGATGCTCGCGAGGTTGATGTTAGGAAATGATATAAACATTAGAAAACGATATAAACAGATAGAGATCCGTTTTCGCAATCGTTTCCTATCAATTTTTCTTACCAGAGTTGGCGCTCACAACATTTGCAAGCATTATTTAGCCTTGTTTAATTGTGTAACTTTTGATAAACCATAACGATAAAATGATTTCATAAGTGTTGCAAGCGCCAAATGAAACATACTCTTCATGTCCATGAGATGCTACGTCGTGATCATGTAATTTCAATGGGATAAAGTTAAATTCCACAGAATTTTATGTATTATTCGTATAACAGATTACCTTTTTAAAACAGATAAAAACAGCTGCTAAGAATATATGTACTTCTCGAATAGAATCTAAGAAATGCATTACGTATCTTTTTATTATTCTAACCAAAGAAGTAGTAGTTTTAGTTGTTCAAAAATATTCTTATTAAAGGTCCTTTTATTCCACTCCAAGTAATGGCAGTTTTAATTCTTTGTTAAAAATTATTGTATCAAATTAAAATAATACAGTCTTAACTAACCAAGTTAAATTCTATCAAATTAAAAAGTAAAATCCAAATGATACTATCTTTGTTATTTACTTAACTCTAATGATATGTATCATTTGTATAAAAGGTTTGATATCAACCTGACGCCAAATTACATGTAATATTCAGATATTCGGATAATTATTTAGAATATCCCTCTCCCCAAAAATCTTAATAAAATGCACTCATTCGACGCGTTCTCACTCAAAACAAAAGAATCTGACAAAGAAACACGGCGGTCGGCCTCGTGAATTGAGTTATTAAGCCCATATCAGACTGCCGACTCTGCAAGCAGATCCGACTACTCATTCTGACTGCCGACCAATAATAGACCAATTACATTGAATCAGTCTTATTGTGATTGGTCCATTATTGGTCGGCAATCAGAATTGGCAACCGAGTCAGCTTGCAGAATCAGTAGTCTGATAGTCGGGCTTTAGGGGCCCTGTACAATAAAACGAATAGGGAACAGAAAACTGAGAATAAAAATTTTAACCTATCAGAAACTGCATATTCCACAATGATTTATGATAGGTTGAAATTCTTATTCACTGTTCTCTGTTTCTTTTATTGTGCGGAGCCCCTTAAAGTTCGAGACTTTAGAGGTTAACATATTTGTCATTCTGATGCGATACATACTGTGTGTATGTGTGTTTATTTGTTTTGCTTTAATTACACATAGTTCACTACTTTAAAAACACAAATTCACTGCTTTAAAAACATAAATTTATTGTACTAGAATTGAATTTGTGTTTTTAAAACAGTAAATTTTATTTTTAAAAGGTGCTACTTATATTTCATTTGCGCGTTTTTATCGCTTGAAACATTTGACTTCTTCTTCTTCTAAATTTGATTGGTTCTGGTTTTCGAAAACGAGATAAATCTGTCGATCTTTGCTGTTAGTGTTGGCCAAAATGGAGTGAAATGCGTGAAATAAATAAGTTACCTAGTGTTGTCACGGTTACCACCTAAACGTCTTTCTCTTTTCATCCTTTTTTCACTCTGACAAAATTCTTTGCAAAACTCACTAGATTTATTCACATCGCAATCCAACAAATTTGTTGAAGTGAGTAAGTGTTATTATTCACAGTCGAGTATTCCCCTCCCATTCAACTATAAGAAGGGAATATTCAAAGGTGATTGGTCAATTTTTACAGATTACGACATACGATATACGATTACCTAATATAAATGCTCCCTAACTCTTATTATAAGTACTCTAAATGGATGAACGTCTTTCTCCGTTACTAAAGCCTGATTGGTTGGTAGATACTGGATCAACAGCAATTAATCAGGTTTCAGTAAACAGAGAAAGAACGTTCATCCATTTATCTGCCTCTTACTCTGATGGAAGGGATAACATAAGGTCTGTTCTTTTTAGCTGAGCTTTTGCACATTTCATCTTTCTTCCTTTTCTTTCCTTCTGCAGAGAAAAGGAAGAAAGATAAACTGGTGCAAAAGTTCAGCCAAAAAGAACAGACTTATGGTGTGTGTTGAATTCCTATAAGCAGAGAGTTTGGACTACGGAGTAAAAAGAAACTAAAAAAAGACTAAACTCAAACGGCCGGTCCCGAAAAAAATGGGCTCAAAACATTGTATCGGAAAAGCGCTGCATAGAAGAACAAATTCCAGCGCTTCTGTCTGTTGTAAAGAAATTCCCTATACTCTCTAACTTATACTGCGCGCTATGCAGCGCCACTTACTATTCAAATATTCCTAGAAAGCATGTATATCATACTGCGTTGTAAGAAATTTACTAGATATAGACACAACAGAAATACCAACAGTGCTAGGGTTGTGTGACTCAGTGGCGAAAATCTACCAACTCGGAGGAAAGACCAGGCCTGAGATCGAGACGAGGAGCGTCCTGATATTTTTCTTTGTTATCGTCAATTGTTTATAGCGTAAATAAAACTCATTCTCCTTTTGTTTTCCAAGCAGAACAAACGTGTTGGCACGAAATACTATTAAAGATCCCCGACAAATTTTCGTGACTATCAATGGAGCTCGACGGACCTAAGGATAATTGAAGAACGATGACGTTTTTTTACCAACAATTAATAAAAATTTATGATTATTAACATAAATATATCGATGATGTTATTAAATTTGTGATTTTTGTATTATATAAAAGCTGTATAAATAAGTACTTTTAATGATATAATATAAGGTGTAGTAAAAAGAAATCTATTATTTTTGCATTAAATTGAAGGCTTCATTTAGCATAGTTAGAACGATCCGAATTAGATCAAATATGCACCGTTTTGTTCGATAACTTGTTGCCATTTTGAAGGTAATTTCATTATGCCTCTCTCATAGAAACCCTCGTCCCTATTGGCAAAAAATTGGGACAGTCGATTTTCACAAGCTTCTCTTGAGGCGAATTTTTCACCAGCAAAATCATTCGCCATAGACAGGAACAGGTGGTAATCACTTGGTGCCAGGTCCGGACTATAAGGTGGATGCATAAGAACCTCCCAACCAAGCTCCCG
>NW_017304428.1:67063-68838 GCF_001594115.1 Trachymyrmex septentrionalis | reverse complement strand
TTTTCGCCTTTATCGAAGAAAAACTGTAAAATATGGCGTATTTTCTCTTTGTTGGTGTCCATCTTTGACACGCGCTCAAACAATACTGACTCAAGCAATCACAAAACTGTCTGAGAAGTTTTTTTAGTACGAAATCTTATCTTTCTAACGCCATTTGGCGTAATCCGATCGCACTTATACAACGCGAGATACAGATTACTAAAGTCATCTATTGGAAAAATAATAGATTTCTTTTTACTACACCTTATATCTTATATTATTATCGAAAAATTACAATTTTTCCTCTACAGTTATCATCTCTACTGATAATCAAACTCGGATGACATCATTAAAATCACAATTTTAAATAAAAATCGAGTATTATTAAGTTTTAAACATACGAAGTCTGTTCAAAAAGTATCGCAAATTTTGTGTTTTTTCAAAAATTATTTATTTATTCATGAATATCTATTTTGTCCCCTTCAAAGTAATCCCCATCAGATATTATACACTTGTGCCAACGTTTTTTCCAATCCTCGAAGCACTTCAAAAAATTATTTTTTGTGATCTTGTTCAGCTCCTCCTTCGATGCCGTCTTTATCTCCTCAATCGTAGCGTAGCGTCGTCCTTTCATGGGCCTCTTCAGTTTCGGGAACAAGAAAAAGTCACAGGGGGCCAGATCTGGGGAATACGGTGGCTGCGGCATCATTAGTGTGTTGTTTTTGGTCAAAAATTCGCGCACAAGCAACGATGTGTGAGCAGGGGCGTTATCATGGTGCAAAAGCCAATTTTTGTTCTTCCACAAATCCGGGCGTTTCTGGCGGATTGCTTCGCGCAAATTGCGCATAACTTGCAGGTAATATTCCTTATTGACCGTTCCGATTGGCCAATACTATTTTCTTCACTTCATCAATGTTTTCGTCTGTTGTTGACGTGCTCGGGCGTCCGGCACGCTCTTCGTCGTTCACATCTTCTCGGCCCTCTGAGAACATTTTGTACCACCGATAAACGTTGCTTCGGTCCAAGGTAGCTTCACCATATGCCACAGTCAACATTCGGAATGCGTCCGCGCACTTAATTTTGTTTTTCACACAAAATTTGATACAGATTCTTTGATCCATTTTTTGGAATAGGCAAAAATCGAAGACGAGCCAAAACACGTGCAAGCAAAGCAGCTGTCAAAAATTAACTGAACATTCAAAATGGCCGAACTTGTCGGCATAAGTGAGAGACATGAGTACCAACATAACGCCACAAAAAGTCGAAAATCGAATATACGTAACCCGCGGAAATTAAAAATTCGCGATACTTTTTGAACAGACCTCGTATGTACATGTCTACAAAATTAATAAATTATGAAATTAGTACCGTGTTACTAATTTATCACTTTTAATCACTTAAATTTTAACAAGTAAGCGAATTTCCATAAGCGCTGAGGGTCCTTAATAGTATCTCGTCGGTGATATTAATTACCTTCCCATATCCACATTCAACACTGTCGGAAAAAACTGTCAACTTAGAAGATTTGACAAATATTTTTCCTCCCATTTTCCAGTAATTCCGTAAATTTATATTTTCATGCGTAGAATATTTTCTGAGAAAGAAAGATGTCGTTCAAGTTCCATTTTCATTCTTTTTAATTTCAAAATTTTTGATTGTCGATAAGTTGAAAAACATAATTTAATGATAATTTATGATTAAGCACAAATATAAGTATTTTTCAATAAATCTTGATGTATTTACTATTTAATAAAATAAAATAAAATTTTATACAAATTGAAATTTCTGTATTAAAA
>NW_017304428.1:58391-65891 GCF_001594115.1 Trachymyrmex septentrionalis | reverse complement strand
AATGAAAATTAATAAAAATAAATTGTAAACATATTGAAAAATAAAGAGAAAATGTAGAAAAATATTAGGAAAAATATTAAATTAACTTAAAAATGTATATTTGTATAAAGAAATATTATGTAATTATATATCTATAAAAATGTTATGAGAAAGCTGAGAGATATAAAAAAAATTTATATACATATATGTCCAAAAAATAAATTTAAAATACAATAAATAAAAAAAAATCTTTTTTGCTCGATTTTTTCTATGTTACTTTTTATTCACTTTTTCACAAAAATTAGACCAATCTCTCGAGATTTCTCACATAACTTTCACCAAATGAACAATACATGTAATACTTTACTCTAAATTTCTACTCTACTTGAAAGACAAATGTTTAAGTGGAACATTGAAACGCTTATTTAAATAGAGAGAGAAAGAGGAAGAACAATAAAAAAAGGGAGGAAAAGAGACGGGGCAACTTATTTATTTCACGTATGCGTACTGTATTTTGGCCAATATAAAATCAGGAGAGTTGCGCTACTGTATATACTATGCCATAACATAAGCAATAGTCAATCCAACATGTTAATCTTCTTACTGCTTACGTCTTACTGCCTTAAGTTTTTTGTATGCCATGGCTTTAAATGTTAATTTTGATCACGTGATTTATTTTGATGCTGAAAATGAGCATTGAGTGTCAGCATGGAAAGACACCTGAACGTGAATAATAAGGGTGCGGTTATATGTAGAGCGGTACGTGATACAGAAACTAACTAGATAACTATAGGAACCGCGCAAACTGTGCCGTTTTTGCTCTTTTTCCCTTCTAATAAGATGCTGTCCCATTACACATATTGCTGTACGCGCGTATTCGCACATCGAAGGCTCCGACCAATCACTGCCGTTTTACGTACGCGACAATTGTGTCTTTAATGTCCCGGTTCCCTAATGGAGCGGTTCGTGCGTTAGCAGATCGCTAATTATAGAATTCTATTAGATCTGCTTGCAAATTTTGCGGGAAGAAGGGAGGGAGGAAGAGAGAGGGGGGAAGGCAAGAGAGAGAGGAAGGGAGAGGAAGCAGAGAGAGAGGGGGGGAGAGGGAGAGAGACAGAGAGAGAGATATGCGTTAAAGTAGATTAAGATAGGATAAATTAGGATTTGGGTGAGTGTATATAATTACATAATTGTTATTGTGTATACACTGGGCAACAAAATTAACGCAACCTGTTTATTCTACAAAAATAGGCAAATTTCAAGATACAATAACTTTGTCAAAAATTATCGTATAGGGATGTTTAAAAAGGCATTTTACAGGTAGAAATCTCTAATTTTCGGATCGCTACTTAAAAAAACATGGAGATTTCATGAAGTTACACAAACATAAATATGAAGACATATTAGACCTCAACATTTTTATGAAATTTGCGAAGCTCCACAGAGTGGAATAAAAATTGTATACAAATGCGATTTACATCATTCGAAAGAGTGTATCTTTATTTGTAATTTACTTTTTTACGAAGCCGCATACGATTTTTTTTCATCGAGTTATTCAACATTGAAGCAAAAATGGTCTTTTTGCGTTTTTTTAAGTAGTGATTCGAAAAGTAGAGATTTCTACCTGTAAAGTACTTCTTTAAACATCCCGATTCGGCAATTTTTGACAAAGTTATTGTATCTTGAAATTTGCCTATTTTTGCAGAGTGAACAGGTGTTGCGTTAATTTTGTTGCCCAGTGTATTTGTAACCTCAAGAGAATGCAAAAAAATCTAACTAACTACATACGTATATACATATATATAAATATATATAATATATTTCTATACATAAGTCCATATATAAAATATGTAAAATATATTACATAAACGACTAATAATCTTTTATTTATTAGTGACTAGTTACTGAAGCTACATTAGACGCGCATGCGTCTGACACCCGGCCCGTCTAACAATACTGCTGTCCGCGCATAGTCCTTCGGGCTCTCTCTCTCTCTCTCTCTCTCCCTCTCCCTCTTTCTCTCTTTCTCTCTCTCTCTTTTAATTTAAAGGAGAAAGACTCCTGTCTCCTCTTAAGGCTATGTTCAGATTCCCGTACTACCCAGGTGTCACTCTATCCTTATTATTTATCGAATATTAAATAAGGATGATATGACATCCAGAGAACACCCGGGTGGAAATGTGAATACGAGCCGTAAAGAATAACGAAGATAATGTGCTAGAGATCAGGATTCATATATGAATCTAAAAATTCTTAACAGTGACTAACACTGAAGTTGGCAAATAATAGGATATCGCTTCCTACTTGAAAATCACGTAAATAACATGTTCTCAAAGAGAGACTACATGTTTAGAAACATAAACACTTTTAATATACGCCGTTGTACTTTTTATTTTATTTTATGTATCTTTGACTGTTATCTTTAATTATATATATTATGCGACGACTCTTTTTCGCCATTTATTTTGTTTATTTTGCATAAAATAAACACTTAATAATTATATATACATATACGAGGGCGGTCCGATAAGTACTTAGCCTACAAAAGAAAAATGAAAATTTTGGAAAAGTGGCGATTTATTTCTCAACATAGTCTCCTTTTAGCTCGATACACTTGACCCAGCGATGCTCCAACTTTTTTAACCCGTCTGAAAAATACGTTTTCTCGAGGTCTGCAAAGTAGGCCTCCGTGGCGGCGATGACCTCCTCATTCGATTCAAATTTCTGCCCGGTGAGTGACTTTTTTAAGTTTAGAAACAAAAAGAAGTCGCACGGGGCCAAATCTGGAGAATACGGTGAATGGGGCAGCAGAAATCGCTGCGCGATTTCCCTTCCAAAAACAAGAATCGAATCACCGACCGATATTGCTCTTTTTCCATTTTTCTAAAATCCGCGGACACGCCTGCTTCCACACGCGGTCAAAACAAAACTACAAGTCCGATTCGGCTGAAATTTTGACAGTAGCCGTCTACGAGAATGTACTACACGATAGTAAATTTCTCTTTTTTTTATATATATATATAGAATAATTCAGAATAAATGTTTGTCCTTAAAGTGTCATATTCTTAATTTAATTCTAAGACGATTTTTTTCTTTGCAAAAATTTTGTCTGAAACTTAGTTTTTAAATTACAAGAAGAAATAGTGTATCACGGGCCATGTAAAGGAAACGGACAGGAGCAGCGCTCACAGTCAGACGTGAGTGCTTTACGCGCGGGGCGCATACTGATCAAACGTGTTCATACGTTTATAAAAACACGTTTCTTTTTACTTTTCTCCTCTACATTTCTTTGTCTTTCATATACTTTAAGTATACTAATTTCGTTAAATTATTAGAGAAATGTTGTAAAAAAGCGAAATTAGACAATAATTACGTGCAATAAACATCATAAGACTTTTATTGACACACAAATCAAACAATTATATCAGTACGTCGAATTCTAAGAGCGTTTCTTACAATTCGATGTATCAAAATACTTATTAGATTTAATTCTATGTCAATAGGCGTTACAATACTTGTACCACGTACCTATTGTTCAATTTCTTACTTTTATAAAAATTTTTTTAACAATTTTATCTGCGCTATCGCGCTCGCAGCATTTATTACATTCTTACGAGAAGTTTTATGAGAACGATCGTGTTTCTATATTCAAAAAGTTATGAATGTTTAAAACATAAGCCAAATATACTTTAAAAGTTTATTATTATCTTAATTATTAAATTATTATGACTTTGTATAATAGAGATGTTTAATGATTCCATTTTACTCTTGTTTCTTGAAACAATCGGAGGAATAAGTTTGGATACATCGTAATAATGTTTGACATAACGGTGTACTGTAATTCACTTTCTTCACTCAAATATTAAACGTCTTTTAAGTACGTATTAAGTCACGTTTTCATGAGGAGATTCTTCTTTTATAAATTGTGTTACGTTTCAGCATATTGACTCTTCGATTACACTCACTTCATAAAACAAAAAATTTATTAACCGATTTATTAATTAATCACTGATAATCACAAACGATTGATTATTTGGCGATTGAAAATTACACGAAAGAAGAAACACGTTTGTAAGTCCGTATACAACACAACATGTGTTTGCATGCAGTAAGCAGCTGACTAAAGTAATGTATGAACTACACTCACTGTACCCATAATCACGAAAGTCAGTCAGCTGCTTGCCGCACGTAAACACATATTGTGTTGTATACGGACTTACAGACGTGTTTTTTCCTTCGTATAATTTTCAATCGCCGAATAATCAGTCGTTTGTGATTATTAGTGATTAATTAATAAATCAATTATTATATACGTGTATATATATACAGGCAGGGGCATTTAAAACAGATCACCTGAATAACTCGCTTGTTTTTAACAATAGAAAAAAAATATCAAACAAAAGTTGCTTGGTTTCGGGGGGCACATAATGTGATGTCAATAATTTGTTTTATAGGTGGAGGCGTAAAGGATAGGCAAAGGTCAAAACTGTTTTTTTAAACGAAATGATATGTTTTTTTATTTACATTCTGATAGAGCATTTTCACGAATACAATGACCTATAATTGAAGGTCATTTAAGGTTACGCAAGATCAATAATGGAAAATAATTGAATGTAATGGAAAATAAATTGTTTCAAGGCACTCTTCGAATAATTTCGTATCTTCTCTTCTGTGTCCCGCTAATCGTTCAAGTGTATGTAAATATTTACATACCGTTTAAATTGAATCGCACATAGCATTATCCATATTTACTGATCAGTTTGAATTCATCTATCGATCAAAGTGCGTGTCTTGCGAAATGCGTTATACGAAAGCGGAAAAAGTCGATATGATTTTCATCTACGGTTGAATGTCGCCAAATTATAAGAGAAGCAATACGTTTGTATGCTGAAAGATATTCCGATCATGTTCATTCCATATTCTTTGTTTTTTCAAACATAGTATAAACTTTTCAAGAAAGGAAGTGTGAATAATAAAAAACGCAAACGAATCAAGAAAGCAACTGAACTGAAATTCAATGAACATTTTAGCTGCTGTAGCACTAAATCTACATATCAGTACAAGACAGCTTGAATGTGAAAGTAGTATTATTGACAAAGTGTTCTGCGAATACTCCATTCCAACAAATTTCATCCCTTCCATATCTCACTTCATCAAAAGTTACATGGCAATGATTTTCAAAATCATGTACAATTCTGTGAATGGACACTACAAAGACTACAAGAAGATGATATGTTTGTCACTAAAATCTTATTTACTGACGAAGCTATTATACATTTACAAACAATGGACAAGTAAATCTTCGCAACATGCACTATTATACGAGGTCTGTTCAAAAAGTATCGCGAATTTTGAATTTCCGCGGGTTACGTATATTCGATTTTCGATTTTTTTGTGGCGTTATGTTGATACTCATGTCTCTCACTTATGCCGACAAGTTCGGCCATTTTGAATATTCAGTTAATTTTTGACAGCTGCTTTGCTTGCACGTGTTTTGGCTCGTCTCCGATTTTTGCCTATTCCAAAAAATGGATCAAAGAATCTGTATCAAATTTTGTGTGAAAAACAAAATTAAGTGCGCGGACGCATTCCGAATGTTGACTGTGGCATATGGTGAAGCTACCTTGGACCGAAGCAACGTTTATCGGTGGTACAAAATGTTCTCAGAGGGCCGAGAAGATGTGAACGACGAAGAGCGTGCCGGACGCCCGAGCACGTCAACAACAGACGAAAACATTGATGAAGTGAAGAAAATAGTATTGGCCAATCGGAACGGTCAATAAGGAATATTACCTGCAAGTTATGCGCAATTTGCGCGAAGCAATCCGCCAGAAACGCCCGGATTTGTGGAAGAACAAAAATTGGCTTTTGCACCATGATAACGCCCCTGCTCACACAACGTTGCTTGTGCGCGAATTTTTGACCAAAAACAACACACTAATGATGCCGCAGCCACCGTATTCCCCAGATCTGGCCCCCTGTGACTTTTTCTTGTTCCCGAAACTGAAGAGGCCCATGAAAGGACGACGCTACGCTACGATTGAGGAGATAAAGACGGCATCGAAGGAGGAGCTGAACAAGATCACAAAAAATAATTTTTTGAAGTGCTTCGAGGATTGGAAAAAACGTTGGCACAAGTGTATAATATCTGATGGGGATTACTTTGAAGGGGACAAAATAGATATTCATGAATAAATAAATAATTTTTGAAAAAACACAAAATTCGCGATACTTTTTGAACAGACCTCGTATATATTAGTCAGTAGAAAACCCAGATTGGATAAGAGAAGTGGACAGGCAGAGACCTGATTTATTAACGTCTGAGATTCTTAATGATAAAATAATTAGTCCTCATTTTATCGATGGAATTAAATAGTCGCAAGTATGCACAGATTTTAACAGAAATATTGTCATTATTATTAGAAGATCTTCCACTGAACGTATGACAATCAATGTGGTATCAGCAAGATAAATGTCCTGCTCATTCTGCGCGGATTATTACTAAACAGAAAATTTGGAGATTATTGGATTTGTTGGTCAGAAAATAACAGATGGGCCGCATGTTCTCCAGATTTAACACCTATAGATTTTTATTTGTGGAGAAAGTTAAAACAACAAGTGTACAGCGAAATGCCGATAACAAGAGAAGATATAAAAGAGCATATAAGAAGAACTTGCGATTGATCCGAATGAAATTCATCGTGCAGTCTATCTGTATCGACACGTTTCAGAAAATGCGTTGATATTCAGGGTCATCATTTTGAACACTTTGTAACGATAAGTACACAAATAAGTGAATTAGTGAAATATTCGAAAAATGCCTTCAAACAGTTTATTTTCAATTACAGCTAACCTTGTTATGTTTAAATAAATCTTCAATGTTTATTTACATACCGTAATACACTTGAACAATTAGCGGTATACCAATAAGAAGAAAAGACACGAAATTATTCGAAGAGTGCCTTGAAACAATTTATTTTCCATTACATTCAATTATGTTCCATTATTGACCTTGCGTAACCTTGAATAACCTTAAATTATAGGTCATTGTATTCGTCTGAAAATGCTTTATCAGAATGTAAATAAAAAAATATATCATTTCATTAAAAAAAACAGATTTGACCTTTGCCTATGTTTTACGCCTCCACAAAACAATTGACATCATATTATTATATGTGCCCCTCGAAACCAAGCAACTTTTATTTGACACTTTTTCTTCTATTGTCAAAAACAAGCGAGTTATTCAGATGACCTGTTTTAAATGCCCCTCTCTGTATATAACATATATGTATATACGAAGTCTGGCTATTAAATAACGAGACTGCTTATGAAAAAGAGTTTTATTTTAAAAATTATTCTACAATTGAATGTTCCCCTTCAATGTACTCCCCTCCCCTCGCCACACACCGTTCCATTCGTTTTTTCCATTGGTCAAAGCAATGCTGGAAGTCTTCTTTTGTAAGAGCATTTAGGAGCTCCGCCGATTTTCGCTTCACCTTTTCCATCGACTCGAACCGGGTT
>NW_017304428.1:56827-57333 GCF_001594115.1 Trachymyrmex septentrionalis | reverse complement strand
TTACATCAGAAACAAAAATCTTTTATAAATAAAATTAATATTTCCTGTAATTAAAAAAGTAATTAAATATTATAAGATAAATGTATAAAAAAAAGAACTAAATTAATAATTATATAAAATAAATTTAAAAACTATAACTAATGTCATAAATTTACCATTATATCTGTAGAAGGTTTGTTATTGATCGCAATAATGAGACAGAACTATATTTTTTACAGCAATTTAATTTTAATTCTATTATAACTGTTGAGTCAGCTTAGTGTGCTTGTGTGAGTAATGTAAGAGCGCTATCGATGTTCAACGAAAAGGCCCGAGTGTCTCCGTGGCATGTCTCGACTGTTTTTGTTATTCGGGTCGACCGTCGCGTTGCCATGTCACTCTAACTAAACAAACAAGTTAGACTCTCGCATCGTTGCCATGCGAGTCAGTCTCGTCTCGTCTGTCCATCAATAAAGAACTATTTTTCTTCTCTCAAAAGCAAATTGAATTTAATAACCGATTCAAGC
>NW_017304428.1:49996-51646 GCF_001594115.1 Trachymyrmex septentrionalis | reverse complement strand
CTGTGGTGGGGAGGGAGAGTGGGGGAACCTATTGTTTGACCACATGTCCGTTAGTGTCACGCCACCTGCGTCAGTGTGCGAAGTTGTGTCGCTGTGAGTGCATCGGTTCGCCTGTGAGATTTTTTTTAGTAAAACAACTTTTTACATTTCGGCGAAAACATAATGGCAGATTGTCGAGAACAACGCGCGGCCGTGAAGCAATTTTTGACCAAAAACGCCATGACACCAATTGTCCACTCCCCATACTCACCGGATCTAGCCCCCTGTGACTTCTTTTTGTTCCCCAAATTCAAAAGGAATATGAAAGGAAAGCGTTTTGCCACTGTGGAGGAGGTGAAACAAAAATCGCTGGAAGGCTTAAAGGACATCCCGATGAGTGAATTTAAAAACTGTTTTGAACAATGGAAGAATCGTTTGGAGAAGTGCGTTGTCAATGGCGAATACTTTGAAGGTGATTAAAATTTGGTGTTAAAATATTGAGAAATAAAGAAGTTATGACGAAATTCCCGTTTTTTTTGGGTCCCCCCTCGTAATGTATTTATTTTTTAACAAGTTAGGTTGACCAACACAATGTTAGTCTCTTATACTTTTAAAAAGAATTCATAACGTTTTTAACATTAAAGATGAGTAACGAATTTTTCAAGATAACTTAGATTTCGATAGTGAACGTGCATGGAAACATTGAAACATATTATTCGTTTTAGCATTTTATACTTACTCATACATTTAGAATTATATTTTTTTTTAGGATTTGAAGATGCATCATATCTGTAATATATTTAATGTGAAATTTATTAATGTTAAAATATTGATGTAACAAGTTCTTCGGATTAAGTGAAAGAAACTCAGATCGCGTTAAGAATCATGATATTATATAACCGTTTTTGCATTCAATAATAAAAATTACGTTAGCTTACGTATTTATAAAACATTAATTTAAAGAATATTTAATGTAACAATATTGTAAATAAGTTTTCATTTTTTCTATTTACATTTAGTAAGGGTGACAATATTCAATAACAAAGGGATATGTGTCACCTCTGGAATCAATTTAAAATCTCTTTGAAATATCATTAAACAAACACGCAAGAAAACACGCTTTCTTAATGCATGCCCTTAATGCATAATCTGATTGTTTGTACAAGGATTTATCATTGGAAGGAAATTTATCGTGAAGAAAGTGACGGTGTTGAGAAACGGAGTCATTTTCTCATTACATTTTTCCATGTCCCATGCCATGAAATTTCTTAACAAAATCCGAAAAGGACTGCGCTTCTTGACTGAGTGCTTACCATGGATTGCAATGGGAAGACAGGATGATTCCATACAGCATGGTGAAACGCCTGATTACAATGGCTGTGGAAGAAAATGATGACAATAAGGCTCTCGTATAACATACATTAAAGGATTTAAAAAACGCGAATGGCTGGCTGATATATTCAATAGCTTGACCATTGAGATCCTGGATGCTGATTATGAAGATACGAGGGTCGTTCGAAAAGTCCGTGCAAAGTCACTGCTGATGGCACTACTGGCGCGTATCAAGGTTAGATTTAGTTAGTAGCATCTCTTGGAGGAACACACACCAAGTTACAGCCAGATCGGTCTATTTGTTTGTGTTTGGCATTCATTTGAATCGAGGAAGTCGAG
>NW_017304428.1:22421-45398 GCF_001594115.1 Trachymyrmex septentrionalis | reverse complement strand
AAAATCAACGCGCGGACATATTCACAAAGGCGTTGCCGCGAGATCGTTTCAAAAGCATATGTAATAAGTTAAACATTATAACGATTCACGAGAAACGCTTGAACGGCGGCAGTATTGAGAATACAAGTATTTGAGTTCAGCGCGTTTCTGTACTCGAGTGTACAGACCAATACTTTTATGCGTGACTGTACTGTACTCGACTCAAGCGCGGCTCGGAAAACTTCGTCGTAATTAACTCTCATCGTAATTAACCGATATCCGTTTAAGTGATCTCTCTCGCAGTCTCTGCTTGAATTCCGAAATGAGAGGACAGCACGCTCGCGGATTATAAAATTTACTTTTCAATAAATTACGTTCATTTATAAGTTTTTACTTAATTACTGGCTCAACCCATCCAACCACGCTCTGCTAACAAGAAGTCTTATCAAAAATATGTTTTGATTTTTTTTCCCGAAATTCATTTTGAAAAGAAAATAGAAGCAGACAGACTTTATTGTTGTTAGCGCTGATCCCTTAGATTAAAAAGATTCGATATCGTTAGAGTGCATTCTTATGATATGTGTCAATTTGGTGTCCTTCGATCACTGCAATTGTCCTTCAAAGCATAATATATATAAAAAAAAATCTCTTCCATTTTAGATTGTGTAAAAAAAATGTAGGAGGAAACACTGTTTAAAAGAAGAGTTCCAATGTTATCGCATCAGTCATTCAGAGAACTTCAAAAGAATTCAGACAGTTATTGCTAACTTAAATTATAAGTTCTTCAAGAAAATAAAATATCTCAAGCCATAAACTATTACCAATTCACAGGATAAGGCACGCAAAAGACAGTAAGTTTATTTAATTTTATAAAATATTTGCTTGTACGTATTATGTTATGTATTTTTGTAAGATTTATTTACATGTTTTCTTTTTTTTTTC
Source organism: Trachymyrmex septentrionalis (assembly GCF_001594115.1). Taxonomy (NCBI): domain Eukaryota; kingdom Metazoa; phylum Arthropoda; class Insecta; order Hymenoptera; family Formicidae; genus Trachymyrmex; species Trachymyrmex septentrionalis. Next base: position 44,477 of record NW_017304428.1, on the reverse strand, counting down.
ACAGCGCATTTTCTCAAACATCGTCTAGTACATCTTCGAAATCTCGCTATATGCCTCGTATCTTGATGAGGAAATATGCATTGACATCGACAGCGTACAAGTTCCTGGATAATGGAATCGTTGTGGGATCTATATCTCATGTGCAAATTGCGATTGGTGCTAATCGAGGCAACCGCATGTTCATACCTCATACGTGGAAGACGTTCATCGAGAGGCGTGCAGATATTGAGCGATTAATGCAGTCAACAGTTCCATCATTATCATCGATTCAAGATCTAAATATGGAACTTGTTAAAGTATATGATACGAATAACGTGAAGTTAACATTAAATGGCATTTGTACGTGAAACAACTGTGCTTTTCTTATTTGAGCTTGAACAATATGTTGAACATGTACTCTGTGAACTGAGTCAATATACGCACGGTGTTTTAGTAAGAAATTCGAATATTTTGTGTCATTTTTTAAATAAAATTGTACTACTAATAAAAGCGCTATAAATACTTCGTACAAAATTTATTAGCTGGTTTTACATAGAAGCGCATAGATTGTTGGACGAGGAAAATCGTACGCGGAATTCCAACGTACGCGAACTCAGAGAATTCAGCAAACCCTACTGAGAACATCCGTCAACACCATCACTGACACCAGCGGATTTACCGCAGCCTTCAATTCGGCCATTGTGTATAGTAGCGGCCAATTACTTTCCCGCGTATCTTCTCCTATTCCAGAACCTGCTTTCCCCGCGCTGTCCGATTTAATCTTACGAATTTTTCTTGATACCCCTCTGCTAACACCCGATTCATCCGTTTTCTCAATCTCGGTTTCTTCCAGAGGAACTTCTTCTCCAACAAACTCCACGGATAGCATGGAGTTCCTAGAAAAAATTCCTCCTTCATCATCAAAATCTTATTTCCGCATTCAAGAGAGTGATTCCTTTGTGTCACTCATTAGACAATTCCCGCGGGCTACTGAATCTATTCCCGAGGGGACTTTCATAATCGGGCCCCATTATTTTGATTCACAAGAAATCCGGCGTGGAATTACCAACTAACCTCTTCATTCCCGTATTCCTGTGTTTATTCCAAATTTCGCCTATATTCCATATTTAGTTCCGGTGGAATTCTTCTTCAATCTTTTTCCTCCTTCCTCGGCTATACGCGAGATAGACTAAAAACAAAACCAGTCAGCATCTGCTCATCCTAAATTTCACTCTCTGGTGATTAATTGCATGTAAATACTTAATAGTAATAATTTCGTCTAGTAAATGTTAATTTTTCTTTCTTTTATTGTGTATAAGTTAATTTGTAATAATAATTTTTGCAATAATACTTCTATTTATGTGTAACCTTTTCCTTTATTTTTTGTAACTGTACTGTAATTCTATTAAACCTTGTAATGCGTTAAATTTAGACTAGTAATGTTTAGTAATAATAAACGATGTTATTAAATTTTTATCTCTCTCTCATTTTCTAAATTTGAAAACCTTGAAACCTCGTAATCGTTAGCTTTGCCTTCTCAGGGATCGCACGTGGTCCAATCCCGAGTTAAAAAGATTAGATTCCTTGACTGAAATTTGGATCGATCGCACCGCTCGTAGGAAACAAGTGTTATAGCGTTCTTGCAGAACGTTGATTCATATTTCGAGCACAAAGGGGTGCGTTCGACTTGCGGTATTCGCCTCTGTGTGGATACCTGCGAAACAAGAATCTGACCGTCCTTCCAAGTATCCTCACCATTTCCATCCGCTCTTTTTCTCTCCAATAGGATCATAAATTTAAATTCCCAAGGATTTGGACATAACACAATCAACTACTAATTAATTATTCGACTAGTTGAAATTATCGACTTTTTAACTTATTACGGTAAAAGTATCAATTAAAGAACCCAGCCCTAACGATTTTGACCTCGATATATGTTGTCAAAGTTATGACTGAGTGACTTCTAATATTTTAGCTATTGCTCGTTATTTGTTATTAACAAAAAAAGTTTGAAAAAAATAACGTTTTATTTCTGCTATATGCAATATTAAAAACTATTCTATACTCTTCTTTGCTTATGTAATGACTTTCCACGCGAAGGGAGTTTTACCCCATCTCCCCCCGTACCAAAGGGCATTCGACTTTCTACGCAAAGCGAGTTTCACCGACTTTCTATGCGAAGAGAGTTACACCTCATTTCCTCAAGTTGCTTCACGTGCTAAGTTGTGCACCTCTTGGCAGGGGGGGGGGGGTGGAAGTCGTTTTGCGTGGAAAGTTGTATTCCTTGAATTGGTCCACCTCATATCTCTCTTCCTGTCTAAAGTTATCAAACTCTTCATATAAAACAGGGACATAAGTACTAACTTTGACTGTTAATAACTTTTTAACGACGGCTAAAACTGTTGGAAGTCACTCAGGATCATAATCTTAACAATATATGTCAAGATCAAAGTCATTGGAGTTGGGTCTCTTAATCGGGAGACTTTTATTGAAATTACTGGAAGAAAGAAAAACGCGTTATACACGCACTACATATTATTCAGCATGGAGGCTGTTCGACAATAAGCAGTCAATAGGTTATGGCAGATTATATCGGTATTAAGCATTATCGAATGTATGATACAGTGTCATCTGTTTTTGGTAAAAGAAAAACCATCTTAGAATTAAGTCGATACATTTTAAGGACAAACATTTTATTCTGAATCTTCCTATTTATATACTTAAAAATTAATATGGTACAATTATAAAAGAGAATACAATGTTATTAAAGTGATGTAGTACTGTGAATTTAATTTAATTATATTTTATTCCAAAACTATATACTCATGAAGAGAATGGGACACGTTGTTATATTTTCAAGAAATAAAAATACACAATGAAATAAATGGTAAACATGTAACTTCTGCCCAGTTTTTATTTTTCTGTTATTTAATTATAATTTTTGTATTCCATCTTTCTTTCCTATATATTTCTTCTTCTCTCATTCATGCAATCACTCACTCCACATCACTATTTTTTTTCCTCAGATCATTTAGCTATTATATGTTTAAATTTAATTCATTATAATCATTAATTAAGTTACTTTTAGTTACCAATTGTTAAGATTATTGTAGATTATTAATTAATAATCATTAAGATATAATATAAGTAATGCATCGTTGCATGTTTAAAATGGAGAATTATGGAGAAGTATGAATACTTGGATCCTTGGATTCAAATATTTAAAAATATAGACGTTTTTTGTGTTTTGAATTCCTTGAACTCCATAATTCTTAAAAACTTCTGAATTGCATGTATAAGTACATAAATATCAGTTATTATGTTTTGAAATTCGCAAACATATTAGATCCATGAACTTCTAGTTCTTTGAATTATCAAATGCTCTCAGTTCTTTAGATTACTGAAGTTTCAAGTTCAGGATCGTTGTATTCTTAAACGATTGGATCAATGAATCCTATGACTTTCAGTTCCAGTTTGAAGCATTTTATTATACTCCTTTTACATTTTATTTTTCATTTCTTCTCTTTTCGATTGGAATTATACATCTTACTGCCCAGGTAGCAAACACAGTTCATTTTGACGTCAAATTCTGGTCATGTTGGTACGAATGACGTCAAGTGACCAAAAATTGACCAACCGATGTTTCTGTCACGTCATTATGACATCATATTTTGATCCTGCTTAATTTTCAGTTAGTAAATGTATAATTTTGATTTTACGCTTTCTCATTGATTTATACCGATGCAAATCAAAATATTACTTGTAATAATAGTTTCGTTTCTATGCCAATCATTCATAATTTTAATTAATACATAAGATATTTAAAACTTATGTTTCTGCTGACAATTTAATATTATTAATATTTGAAGAAATTACATGGAAACAAAATAATACGCTGGTATTTATTAACTTAGTTAGAAAATGATAATGATAAAGATATCGTCCTCAATCTCGAGAGATCATTCGATCCATGGAAAGAATGTAAGGTGAAACATTGCGCATAATGGCAATAGCAATATTGGAAATAATCAATTAAATAAATACTTTACTTTAAATGAATATATGTAGTTCAACATCTTATTCAGATCGTAGTGACACTTCGTATCTAAAGTAATGTATTTAACATAAACGGTCTTGTTTCTAATCGTCTTAATTAAATAAATGTTCTTCAATATGCACTTTTCTGCGTATAATAGCGCTGGTTATACTAGAACAGCCAATCAAATGTTACCCAAATACACTCTCCTACTGCGCATCAACGGAAGTACTTCACCTTATATTCTTTTTACCATGATTTGATCGTGGCGGAGACGTGTTTCGTCTCGCTGCGATCTGAGTATTGCGATATGAATGTTTTATTTTTGAGCGTAAATACGGCCGACTGTGCTATTTGTGTTTGTGTTCTAGTGTTTTCCTTCCCCAGTCTATTGCATCCTTGTTGTTGTTCTTCTTCGAGAAGCGGTTGTCCTCGGCTGTGGCACGATACTTACCAGCACCCAGGCTGTAACAGATTTTCTAATCTGAATAGTCGTAAAATTAATATCTCAGGTTCGCGGAGCAAATTAACGCTTTTTCCTACCAGATTCCTTCGTTTTATAAAAAACACGTCGAGTAAGCCTAATTTTATTGATTTTCCGTGTAAAAATAAAGGTTAGATAAGAAAAAAGAATAATTTAATTTCGTCACCATCTCAAAATCAATGATATTAGGCTTACTTAATATGGTTTTGCATAAAATGAAAGAATCTGGCAGAAAAAAGCATTACTCTGCCCCGCAAGCCTGAGATATTAATCGTTAAAATTTATGACTATTTAGGTTAGAAAATCTGTCAGCCACAAAATACTGCGATGCGAATAAGCACTGCGGTCATATTTCCATGTGAGGCGCGAGCCTGAGTCTGACATGGGCTATGTTAAACTATTTAACAAATTTTACTGCGAATGCTAAGCTGTTTCCATACCAGGTCCATATCAGACACAAGTCTAGGTCTTTTATGGACCATGTCAGATTTTTTGATGAGGTTATGGCGTGGCAAAGCAATGGCAAAGTATCGTGGCGCTAGCCAGTATTGTGGCATTCGTGACATTGACGAGGAAATTTCTACCAGGGCACACACATGCAATTTATATATGTAACTGTTATAAAATCCTTCAATAAATTTCGGCTGTAAATTATTATTTACTATATTTGTTTTAATTAATATGTCATATAATTATAGATAGCAAGCCAATGGTGTCATTTTTACGTTAAAATACTAATAAGTCAGCATTGCTAGCTATATAGTATATGGGTTTCAACATCAGGATAGATCGTAATTGAGTCGTAAAACGCCAGTTATAGTCGTAGATCAACGCACAATATTTTTGGATTGTGCACTGACACAATTACGACTCACGATTTAGATACGGCCATCATTGTGTTGAGGCCCATATAGCTAGCAATGCTGACATTATTCAGCACCATTTTAACGTCAAAATGACAAACGCCATCAGTTTGGTATTTGTGCTGAAACCCTATATAATACTGCTTGAAAACGTCCTAACATGATGTGAAAATGACGTTCCCGCGATGATGTCAATAGTTTGCGACATTCGACCGTTATTAAGACATCATTAAGACGTCATCTATTGACGTCATACATAGTCAGTAAATGACCAAAATTTGACGTCAAAATGATGTGTGTTTGTTATCTGGGTGACAACTTACTACCATGTATCTCATTTTTTTACTCGTTCAAACCTTTGCCGAGCATTATATTGTTTTTATATATGACGCATATGATTTTATAATTCAGTCTATATATGCGTCTGAGCGCGCACGTATGTATGTATCTATGTGAGCACGCGCGTGCGCCCATGTCTATGTAAAAATAGTATGTGTAGCATCAGCAGTAGCAATAATGACAAAGATGATGGTCATTGTAGTAATAGCCGTAGTAGTAATAGTAGTAGTGGTAGTAGCAGCAAATAATAGCAGTAGCAGGTGGTGGTGCCAATAGCAGTAATATTAATAGTAGTAATAGTAGTGGAAGTGGTAGTGGTAATGATAGTGGTAGTGAGGTAGAGTAGTGGTGATAGTAGTGATAGTGGTAACGATAGTGATAGTGATAGCGGTAGCAGTAGTGAGTAGTAGCAGTAACAGTAGCAGTAGTAGCTGTAGTAGTAGCAGTAGCAATAGCAACAGTAGTAGGCGTCTATTTTTACATATATGCATATATTATCCTTGTATGTGCAGATATATGTATTATATGCGCTCATGTGCAGATATACGATTTCATACATACAAGGTGATCCAGACCATCCGCACGGATGGCACATACACATTTCTCATGAAAAAGTAAATAATATTTTATATGTAGAGCGGATTGAGTTGAAAAGTCTTCTACCATTTTGAAGTTTTTGCAATCATTAACAAGATATTAATTATTAATTATTAAATATCGCCGAATATTGCTTTTCAATAACTTTTTATTCAAGTACTATTAACTTTACAGAAAAACAAGAGACAAAAATTGTTCTGAGAATTTTTTTGGAATTTTTACCGCATTTTCTCATGTTGGTAAAAATAGTTATCAATAAAGAAAATGCAGTACTAAAAAGTTAATAAAAAATTTTGAAAAAATTCTTAAAGCTCTATGAAAAAAAAAACAATTTTTGTCTCTTGCAGTTTTTCTGTAAAGTTGATAGTATTTGAATAAAAAGTTATTGGAAACCAATATTTGGCGATATTTAATAATTAATATCTTGTTAACTATTGCAAAAATTGTTAAATGGTAGAGGACTTTTCTATTCAATTTAGTCCGCTCTATTAGCACACAAAATATTTGACAACTATTCTGGGAAAGTTACTTCCCTCAAGGTGTCCTCGACCTACGCAATCACCTTTCGCAAGTAGAGCGGGCTGAATTGAATCGAAAAGTCTTGTATCGTTTTGCAAGTTTCGTAATAGTTAACGAGATATTAATTTTTGAACACAACCGAATAAGTACGTTTGCCCTACTGCTGCCAAGTGTACACCGATTGCTCAACACGTTGGCCGCGGGGAGTGAGGGTAGCTTGGAAAGCGCGCTGCTCGAGCCATGACATATTTATAATATTATATAAGGTGTAGTAAAAAGAAATCTATTATTTTTGCATTAAATTGAAGGCTTCATTTAGCATAGTTAGAATGATCCGATTTAGATCAAATATGCACCGTTTTGTTCGATAACTTGTTGCCATTTTGAAGGTAATTTCATTATGCCTCTCTCATAGAAACCCTCGTCCTTATTGGCAAAAACTGGGACAGTTGATTTTCACAAGCTTCTCTTGAGGCGAATTTTTCACCAGCAAAATCATTCGCCATAGACAGGAACAGGTGGTAATCACTTGGTGCCAGGTCCGGACTATAAGGTGGATGCATAAGAACCTCCCAACCAAGCTCCCGGAGCTTCTGGCGAGTCACTATCGATGTGTGTGGCCTGGCGTTGTCTTGATGGAACACAATTCCTCTCCTATTGGCCAAAGCTGGCCGCTTCTGGGCGATTGCTTCTTTCAGACGGTCCAATTGTTGACAGTACAGGTCCGAATTAAGAGTTTGGCCGTAGGGGAGCAGCTCATAGTAGATGATTTCCTGCCAATCCCACCAAACACACAGCAAAACCTTCCTGATCGTCCATCCTGGCTTGGCCACCGTTTGCGCCGGCTCATCGCGATTCGACCACGACCGTTTTCGCTTGACGTTGTCGTAAGTGACCCACTTTTCATCACCAGTAACCATTCGCTTCAGAAATGGGTCAATTTTGTTGCGATTCAGCAGCGATTCGCAGATGGAAATTCGGTCCATGAGGTTTTTTTGCGTTAACTCGTGTGGCACCCATACATCGAGCTTCTTTTTGTATCCAGCCTTATTTAAATGGTTCCAAACGGTTTTTTGTGCAATGTTTAGCTCCTGGGCAATCGAAACAGTGCTTACATGACGGTCGGACTCGACGATTTCCATTATTTTATCGACATTTTCGACAATTGGGCTTCCAGAGCGTGGTGCATCTTTGACATCAAAATTACCGGAACGGAATCGACGAAACCAAAATTGCGCGGTATTGACTGTTACAGTATCAGGATCATAAACACTATTCACATTTTCAGCCGCCTGGCTTGCATTTTCGCCTTTATCGAAGAAAAACTGTAAAATATGGCGTATTTTCTCTTTGTTGGTGTCCATCTTTGACACGCGCTCAAACAATCACAAAACTGTCTGAGAAATTTTTTTAATACGAAATCTTATGTTTCTAACGCCATTTGGCGTAACCCGATCGCACTTATACAACGCAAGATACAGATTACTAAAGCCATCTATTGGAAAAATAATAGATTTCTTTTTACTACACCTAATATTATACATATTATATATTAAGAGATTGATATCAAAGATGATTATCATAAAACAATAGAATAACATCATTAATTTGAAAACAGATACAGAACTGCTAAACCAAGTATATTTTAATTATTTTAACTCTTTGTTTTTATTTTTATTTTATTCCGTACTGTACATTTTATTTATTATTGTATAATTGACTAAAAAATCTTTATTATTTGACGTTCTTACTTCAAGACTTTGAATTAGCAGTTTGCAATATGTGCTTGCAGTTTCCATTACGGGTGAGGTCTTCGTACATTGATTTTTCCATGCTAAAATATTTATTTGATTTTGTTTTTAAAGACACAGACATTGCGAGTTCTATCCAGTCTTGTAACTGGCATGGGAGAGTATATTCTAGACAGAGAACTTATTTTGGCTTTTCTGGAGACTGCAAAAAATAGATTTACATCTGTCAATTTTGTATGCGTAAACAAGCAATTAAGTATGTAATTTTTGCGTCTATTATCGCTGAAGAAGATTAGAAGACTAACCAAAAGAGATTATTATAGTCGAACGATTTTTGTTTGTGGTCTCTTCAATAAATTTAATTTGTATATGTATTAAAAGATCTTCTTGAATAACTAGCGCACCTTGAACAGCATTTTTCCTTCTAATTCTTTTATTATTACTTTTAAGGAAATCATAATATTCAAATTTTTGTTTAATTTTTTTTTATAGAGCTCTTAAAATTTTTTCAGAATTTTTTATTAATTCTTTAGTACTGCATTTTCTTATTTTGGCAACTATTCTTACCAACATGAAAAAATGCGGTACTAAAAAATTCTGAAAAAATTCTCAAAGCTCTATTAGAAGAAAATAAACACAATTTTTGTTTCTTGTTGTTTTTCTATAAAAAGTTGTTGATAGTACTTAAATAAAATATTATTGGAAATACAGTAGAATCTTTCTAAATTTGAGGCGATGAAAATGAAATGCCAAATTTATAGACCTTTTCTACAGCACGACTCTACCAATCACCACGTACTTGCGCGAATGCAGTTGCGCACGCTAACTTGTCAAAGTGCACTATATAGTACATAACCTTAGCAGAACAAGTAATAATACACATATGTATCATATATTATATATCACAAAAGAATACATTACACAAATAGTTACACATAACCTGCATGAAATTACATTGCATATATTGTGAGAACCTAATACAATTAGGTGCAGGTGCGCACGCAATACATGTCTAGCCTATAATAACACGAAAGGAGCACGATATTGTTTGTAAAAATAGTGTGAGGAATGCAAAGATTACAGAAGTCAAATTTAGAGAGACACTACTGTATTAGGCGATTTTTAATAATCAATATCTTGTTAACTATTGCGAAAATTTCAAAATGGTAGAAGACTTTACAACTCAATTTAGCGACCGTTCTACCTGCGCACAAAATATTTAGCGGTCATTCTAGGATAACCCTGTAGAGTGTCCTACCACTTGAATTCATCTCAAATATCTTTAGTGTTCTAACTAGTGTTCTAACTAGTGTTCTAATAAGAAAAATTTCCAACTATGGTATCTGCGGGAATATAATGTAGGCTACGGTCCACTAATGCTACGAATGCTTCGAAGCATTTTTTGATTAGTCAGTTAGTAAAATTCTTCTTTCCGATTGGTCAATCAAAAGTTTCAAAACATTTGTGACGTCAAGTGGACCGCACTCATAGTAACAATATTTTTATTGAGCATGGAGACATAAGAGACAACCAAATTTTTTAATGGAACATGGGTTTTCTTACATAATATGTACATGATTCCTCTAGTCATTTACATGTAAAAGTATTGAGATAAGGTCATCAATATTAACTGAATAGTTCACAGAGGGGCGGACATAACACGCAGGCAGCCAAAGTTGTAAGCGACAGAAGCGGATTCGTTGAATTACACCTATATGTGCTGTAAATGAATTGCAAACTTCTAAATGTCGGCAGCGTCTTCATTAAAATTGTCTTCGTATTAGGATTACCATCCATTTTAATTTAGCAGGACATTCTGAATTTAGATGATTTTGAAAGTGTCCTGATTTATAAATAATTATAAATTAATTCAAAATATATTCAATTTATAAATATTCAATTAAAAAGAATTATATTCTGTACAAAAAAAAATGTAATGTATCATATACTTTTAGTATACTTAAGTATAGTTATATATTTGAATATCATTTTCTTACATTAATTGATTTTTCTTACTATTTTGTTATACACAAAAGTGAGATATAGAAATTAATATTTATAAAAGTTATTTATAAAAAAATTAATATAAAAATTGATAATTATCGCGAAAAGGTTAAACGTCGCCGATGACCTTGATCTTGACATATGTTGTCAAAATTATGACCTTAAGTAACCTCCAATAGATTTTAATCGGTGGTCGCCGACTAAATTTGTTAAAAGATATTAACAAAAAAATTTAAAACAAAATGTATCATTTTTGCTATAACGAAAGTTGTAAACCCATGTAGAATCTTGCTTTGTGTTGCCCTCCCCCCTCCCCTCCTGCTTGAGAGATGTACGATTTCCACGCGAGTCGACTTTTATCCTATCTTAATAAAACTCGCTTTGTAGGGAGGGAGGTGGGGTGGGGAATTGCTTTGAGTGAAAGTCGTACATCCTCAAGCAGAGGGAAAGGTGGGGTGGGAGTCGCTTCAGGTGAAAGTCGTGCGCCACCAAGCATGAAATACGGTGGGATGAAAGTCGCTTCGCGTATAAAGTCATACGCTCCCATGCGCTACTATATAATAACAAAAATCATGACGTTTTGAAAAAAATTTTTTGTTTTTAAAGCAGGAAATCTATTTTAAAGCAGAGAATTTTTGTTTAGTGTTTTGGAAAGTTCTTGAAATAAACTACAAGAATTCGCAACAAAAAATAGAGGATTCGATTAAACAAATTTTATGTAATATAGATCTTAAGAACTTCTTATCAAGGTGAACCAAGGTCAGCGTTTTTTTTCGCCCTTGAAACCATAAAATTTTTGTCTGAAACATTTTTGGAAAAAATTTCTCCCTTTCGAGATATTCGTGTGTATTGATTAAAATGGTCTACCCTGTATATAGTTAGAAGAGAGACGTAATTTTTTTGAACTTCTTTTGTTAATAATTTTTTATGGCGACCTGCTGTTGGAAGTTACTCAGGGTCATAACTTTGACAACATATGTCAAGATCAAGGTCATCGACAAGGTTTAATCTTTCCGGAATAATCATCAAAATATTTTTTAATAAATCTTTACGACAAAAAAATATGAATAAAATCTAAGGTAGCTTGTAAATAATTAACTTCTCACTTTAATGCTTTTATATACAGTTCGAGCGCGAGCGTGGCATAGCAGACATGTACTGGCCTAGCATGCCAGAGGTCCCGCGTTCGATCCCAGGAGGAACCAAAAATATTTACGTTCGTGTCTTCTCTCAGAAAAGGTCGGTAACCTCCTGAGAGTATTTTTGCCCACAGAAACACCTCCCGAAAAATCCGTCGTTCGGAATTAAAACTGTAAGTCTCATATGTTCGTAGGGGTGCGTACCACAATCATATGAGAAAGGTGTATATGATAGATGCATATGACAGGCCAGAAACCTAACGAAAGAAGAAAAAGGAGGAGAAGAAGAAGAAGAAGAAGAAGAAGAAGAAGAAGAAGAAGAAGAAGAAGAAGAAGAAGATATACAGAATAATTATAGAAATTAAATTAAATAAAAAAAATCACATAGTTATATTTCAAATAAAATATTCTTGAAATCTTCTTCATATCTCTATGTACAATGACAGTATTAATACTGCATTACGTATTTCTTGAAATTACAAAATCTTAAAGTTTCAATTTTTTTCTGTTATTTAGAGTATTATATATATAATATTATACCCAAGTTACAACAGAAATACTTTGTATTGTATACAGAGTGTCCTGTAATTATTAACGCAACGCTTATGGGCTGATAAAGTAGAACTGAGTTGAAAGGTTATCTATTTACAATTTTCATGATTGGGCGGGTGAACGTACGCTCATTCGATAATCTTTGTTAATTAATGTCTCGTTAATTATCGCTCAGGTAGAACAGATTAAACTGATTCGAAAAGTTCTGTGTTATTTTGCAATTTTCGTATAATTAACGGTTCATGCAGACGAATATAAACGAATCATTCGGTAATCTTTAAAAATTAATATCTCAACTATTACGAAAATTGCAAAATGGTACAGAACTTTCCGATTCGGTTTTTGTCTACTCACAAGCGTTGTGTTAATATTATAATTAAGGGACATCCTGCAAATACATAGATACAAATACATATATATACATAAGAAAAGTACAATTTTTTGCGATTATTCGGATATCATTTTATTTTTGCAGTTCCTGATACATATTTTTCTTCATAGAAATCGAAAATTATTATCATAATATTGATGATGCGAGAAAAAATTGATACATTGCCCTAATAACACATATTTGTTTTGTTGTCATATATGTATGTTTCTTCGCCTGTAAAACATTTGATACGTTTTCTAAACGTATATAAAATATATATAAACCAATAGCGACCAATGCTACCTGGGTAAATAATATTGTTATCAAATCATTATAATTTTCGGTTTCTATGAAGAAAAATACATAAGAAAATGTAAAAATAAAATCCTCAAACAAGAAGGTGAAAGTTGTACCCTCTTTCACGCGCACGTATTTATGTGTACAAGCGTACATATGTGCATGCGTATCTATATGAGTGCGCATGCGCACGGGTATACGTACATTCACATAGATGTATAAAACTTTCTAAATAGAAATAATATATTTGCTGATTAAATGATTCAGCTAAAACTTTGTTACTCTTTTCCTTTTCTTAAAATGTACAATAATAATTCAATCTAATACATTCCAAAGCACCAATTCATAAATTATTCAATCATAATTCATACTTATTTTTAAATTTCTCCGTACCAAAACAATACATTTTTTTACTTTTCGCTTATTTTTTTCTAAAAAGACTAAAATCGAATTGCATTTAATGCAAATAAAAGTCACGCTAAAGTTTACAAAGAATTTTTTTCCTACAATATCAATTTGCTTATGTAACAACTTTCTTTCTCATACAAAAGTGACGCTTACAAATAAATATACTTTTAAATGTATAATAAAAAGTAATATCAAATGTTTATAAATATCACCGATTTTTTGCAACAAAAATTTGTGATAAAAGCATATAATACCGAGAATTTCTCATTCTAATAAACATTACATATATTGAATATTAAGAAATATTATCAAGAGAAACAACTGGGGAAAAAATGTTTTATACATATATTATATGAAATCATATAAAATTATATATAATTTTATGTATAAATTAGGCAAATATATACAGTTGTACAATATATAATTTTATTATATATTGTACAATAATATATACTACAATAGTTATGTACAATATATAATTATATAATTATAAAATTATATAATAAAACATTTTTTCTCGGGAATACCGAGAACAAAGAAAGATTTGCGAAAATATGAATTAACGATACTAAAAAATCTATGCATTTATGTATTTCATGTTAATGTGTATGTGCACTTGTATCATTGTCCGCTCACAAGTATGTATAAATGTGAATGTAAGTAAAAGTTGGTAAGAGTTTAGTAGTAGCAACGGTAACAGTAATAACAATAATACAGTAGCGATAGTATCAGTATATAATAACAATATGTAGCAATTCATATCTGCGATGGCCTAGTATTAATCGTAGTAATAACAACAGTCACAGTTAATAATAGCAGTAAGTTTTATGCAAGCAATATATATCATTTGTATTGCTACTCGTAGTATAAATAACATAAATTATTTTGGCGACAATTTTTAAAATACAAAATTAAAAATTCTCGATAGTTTATGACAAATACTTTCTAAACGCAAATATATAGTATAAAGTAAACGCGAAGAAAATTTTTTAGATTTCAAGTCAAGGTCCTAAGATTTCATGAATCTTAAATTAATCTTAAATTCTGAAATTTTTAATTTAAAGTCCTACTCACATAAAACAGAAACATTGAAATAACATACTAACAATAAGTTAAACTATAGATGATATATCAACTCACATAATTTTAATCAAATTATTAGTTTAACAAATTGATTTTTTTTAATTATTTCTTATATATTTGTTTCTAAAAATTTTTCAAAACAAATGCGCGATATAACATAAACATCCAATATAGCTAAATAACTATGTGTATGTTGCGTGTGTGTGTGTGTGTGTGTATGTGTGTATCCATACATATATGGATGATTCTAAAAAAATTGGAATTATTTGATAATAATTTCGTCCACATACTTTTTCACTAAATTTATGAAATGTGGTAGGTTTAAAATATTCCATAAGACATATTAGTTTTGTTTACAAAAGCAGTCGGACAAATAAATAATATAATTATAATATAATGATAATGTAATAAATGATAATATTATGATAATAATAATAATAATAATATGATAATATTATATAATGTATCTAATATGTCCGTCTATACAGGGTGTCCCGCAAAGCGCTTTTTTGTAGATATGACGGACTATACCGAGTTGAAAAATTCTGTACCATCTTGCAATTTTCACAATGATTAATAATATTAATGTATAAAAATAATTAAATTCGCCTGTCTTATCGCCAAATGCAAGCGCACGGTGAGATACCACCCAGAGAGATGTACATATTTCGTAGCTAAATACGTTGTTCACAAGCGACATCGGCATTAATGTACCTAGCAACAGCAAACGTGCGCGTCACTGGACGGTTTTATCTCGCCGTCCGCTTGCATTTGGTGGCCGGGCGAATTATTTTCATAAATTAATATCTCGTTAACCATTTCAAAAATTGCAAAATGGTAAAGGGCTTTTTGACTCAGTTTAGTCCGCTCTATCTACACAAAAGCGCTTTGTCAAAAATTGCGGGACACCCTGTATAAATACAATAAACATGAACATTTTCATCGGTCTCCTGGATCTACATATGTGATACTTTTTGACTGGGAAAACTAGAGAACTGAGAATTTTTAGATTAAAAATTCTCAGTTCTCTAGTTATAATTTTCACATACCAAATTAATATTTCATTCTATATAATATTAAAAAGCAAGTTGATCACCGATAACAGGTTGTATTCGGTTACATTAAACAAAACAAAGTAAAAATAGTAAAACTGCAGAAAAGGGGAATAACATTGATAAACTTGACCTTGACATATTTTGTTAAGGTTATGACTTTTAAGATTTTAGGTGTCAGCCGTTATTCGTTAAAAAGTTATTAACAAAAAAGTTTAAGAAATAATGTTTTATTTCTGCTTTATATAATATTAAGAAATTTTCTTGACTTATTTCTGCTTTGTATGCATAATATTAACTACTCCGCTCACTTGACCTGCCTAGGAGCATCAGACTTTCCACGCGAAACGACTTCCACTTCAACTTTCTTCCCAAGAAACCTCCCGTCAAGTCATACACCCCTTAACGGGGGAGAGGGGGGGGCAAGCTGAAAGTTGCTTCGCGTAGAAAGTAAGGTACTTGATATGTAGATATTCTCATCCACCATCTTGGTTCCACTTGATCGATGGATTATAATATGATTAGTGACAAAGGTAAATGTTAAGAAAAGTCCAAATTTTCATGAAAATACACTGAATCAATGTGTTTTCATGTAAAAATAAAGATTTAATAAGAAAAAGGTACTGGTCTGCTCCGCGAACCAAGATATTAATCCTTAAAATTGACTATTGGGGTTCGAAAAATCTGTCGTGACAGTAGTTCACAATGCTTTAAAAACATAAATTCTCTGCTAAAGTAGTAAATTTGTATTGTAAAAGCGGTGAATATTTGTGTTTTTAAAGCAGTGAAGTACTATTATGACAGATTTCTAACCTGAATAGTCGTTGACTTTAAGATTAATATCTCGATTTGCGGAGCAGAACGACCTTTTTCTTGTCAAATTTTTATTTTTACATAAAAACGCACCGATTCAATATATTTTTATCAAAATTTGAGGTGAGCGAGCTCTTCTTAACATTTACCTTTGTCATTAATCGTACTATAACAATCAAGTGAAATCAAAATGGCAAATGAGAATACCTATATATAATATACCTTAATAGAAGTCACCCCTTGATAAAGGGGGGGGGGGGAATGAAACTCGCTTCGCATGGAAAGTCGTAAAATACATTTTAAAGCATTTCTATTTTACATATTATAGTAGAAAAGAGACATCATTTTTTAAACTTTTTCAATAACTTTTTAATAAATAGCGACCAACAACTAAAACCTGTTGGAGGTCACTCAGGGACCTTGGGAGGTCACCATGAGACCTTGACAACATATGTCAAAGTTAAGATTATTGGTTGTTGTTCCCCTTTTCTGCAGTTTTATCGAAATAGTAAACGAGAAATATAATACATACCGTGGAACTGATAAGTTGATTGGTTTAGCACTTTTTCAGTAGCGAATATGCGGCGTTACACTAAGCAAGCATGATCATCTGTCAAAATCTAAGCTAACGTGGTGTCTAACAAAATCTAGTCAATTTAAGGATAATTCCAGGATATTCCAGTAAAAATTCTGTTTTTTCAGGATTTATTCCATCGATTAATTTTCATTATTTAATTAATTTTCATTCGCACAATATTATATGCTTTGTATTGTATTTAAGTTAGGATTTTATACGAATGAATTAAAATGCTAACAAATTTGGAACAATATTATTTATTGCTTTATATATCGAACGAATATTCCATCAACACAGATAATTTTTCTACTATGTTCTATTTTAAACGTTAAATTCAAGTTTCTCATTTTCTATTGGTAATTTATTGCATCTTTAAGAGAGAAGACTTATATCCAAACACAACTTTTCTTCTTATTATTTCTTTCTTTTTCATACTTTGATTTTTTTTTTAATGAAAGAATGATAAATTCCAGATAAATTCTGAAATTTTAAGGATTTTCCCAGGAATTTTCTAGAATACATAAAATAATTCAGTATAACTCTAGGATCCCAGGATATTCGAGGACCGCTGGACACCATGACTAATCTTATGCGTAATTTACAGTGGCAATAACAGTAGTGAATGAGACTGTAAGATTAAGAAATTGACCAATCATAGTTGAATATTCTTCTCACATTCGACTATGATTAATCAGTTTCTTACTCTTACAGTCTCATCTGGTATTACCATTGTAAATCACGTATTACTTCGTAATTTATTATGTGAAAGTCGTTCTTTGCTAATACCATTTTTAAGAAACAATCCTATAAGGTGGAAATTAAGACTTAAAACTAGTGACAAAGTTGAGGACATTTTTTGTAAATAAAATTTAATCGAATAAAAAAATGGGAATAAGTATGACTAATATAGAATACACATAAAGTGAAGAAGTTAGTAAAAAATTCTAAATTTCATGTCATGAACATGGATTGTAGTATAAATTTCATAGCTGCGCGCGCGCGCGCGTGTGTGTGTATGTGTGAGATACTTCAGGAAAATAAAATTTTCATGCATAAAAGTTAATTTTTAGACATTAGTAAATTAAATTAACGTCGACTTTTCATTGGTTGCCTATGCAGAGTATTCGGAATTTAAATATAAAAACTTCTGGAGCATGTAGGGGATCGATAATCTGAGAAAAAGTCCTGTAGAGATAATCGTTTTTGCTTCGTTTTGGAGAAAATTACAAAAAAGACAAAAACGTAGTTTTCATTTTTGTATTTTCTCATATCTATTCACATTGTATTTATTCATTTACTTAATGTTAGATATTGTTTAAAATGTTGACCTCTTGCAGCAATGCAAACATTGTATTGAATACGAACAGTTCGTATTACTAAACACTGATCTGATGATATTTTATGCACTGCAGCCTTGATTCGATTTCTCGATTGTTCTCTAGAGTTGATTAACGACGAATAAACTTTCTGTTTCAGGGTGTCTGTTTCAGAATTCCTGTTTCAAGATCCCTGTTTCAGGATTCCTGTTTCAGAGTCCCCCATACAACGAAATCCAGTGATGTCAAATCAGGTTATCATTGAACGATTTCAGCTACGATAATACTTCAGAGGCAGTGCGAGAATGAAGTAATGTTTTGTCTTTTTTGCAATTTTCTACAGTAAAAACGCATATCTCTACAGGACTTTTTTTCTTAGTTTATCGATCTCCTACACGCTTTCGAAGTTTTGACAAATATCCTGTACAGATACTCTGTATATAGTTATAATCTTTCTCTGTGATAAAAACCAAATATAATTTAACATATTTAAATATATTTAAAAAGTGTGTGACGCATAAATTCCAATTTTTTAAAGAATCACCCACATAAATGGATGTATTACAACTTTAAGAGAAAAAAAAATGGAACTCGATTTTATACTTGGCAGTATTATGAACAATCGCCCGATAGGCGTTTAACTGTTTTCCACATTATACTTGATTTTCTCTTTCTATATCGTGCGATTCTTAAACTTCAAAAAAGACATCTCAACACGATGAGAATGACGTAAACGATGAACGTCCTTGGCAGTGATCGTAGAAGTGTGTGTTCGTTTTGCCTTTCTTTTATACATGATTCCGATATTTTTCGATACACTTTGTTAAATATATTTTATATTATAATTATAATTTTGTTATAATCTTTTTTGCAACTTAGCAGCATGTATTATTACAAGCGTTGTTATGTTAAAGTAACGTTTAAGAAAAGTAAATAAGTAAGATTAGATACACATGTTATTATATAAAATACGTCGTAGTTTGAATTCCTGGATTCATGGATTATGAACCTATTGAATATATCATTCATCATTAATTTCAAAATTATTTCATAAAGCTCTAGAATTATTTCAAATTTCTAGATTCCTGACTTTTCAAATCTTTTTAATGAATTTAACAATCTTTTTTATCTCCAAATTATGTAAAATTGAAATATTAATTCCTTTGATTCTTAGATTTTTGCATTCACTAAATTATTATGTAATATTAAAAATTATCTTTTTATAAATTTATTTTAAGTACATGAATAAGAAATGATTACTTAATAATCATTTATTACTTATATGACTTAATAATCAATTTAATTAATTGAATTATACTCAAATAACTAAGCGTGATTGAGCAAACTGACGCATTGTATAAATTGTCTTATATTTGGCATACATTTGCTGACATCAAAATAGGACATGTTACAATGCATCAATATAATTGCTTATGCATGCAATCAGTTGACGAAATTTCAAAAACAAACGGTCAGCAATAGTGATACGTTATGTTGTCGATAAGATGACACCAACGTAATAGCAAGTAATGATTAATCATTCCATCTTGAGCATTATGACGAAAATATGATGGCAACAAAACATATGTAACGATATTTATTCGTTGTTGGATATATGTCTTAATGTAAGCTATGAAGTTTTTTAATCAATGCTATTATAGTTCCTTGCTAACAAAATATTATCACGAAAATCACTCACCCGCGAGCATTATGCATCTCCGCCGATAGAGGGCCACGGCAGAGATGAATTAACTCGTAAATAAGAATTACCTGAAAGAATATAAGGAACGCAACATTTCGCATGTGAAGTGAGCCCTCAAAGTTGGTTTTGATATAAAAGTATTCACGCTACGATGGAATTATAATTCTATCATGACAGTAACGTGATGACATCTTAAATTCATGCCAAATGAGTTCAGCGATACCATCATATTGCTAACTGTTACAATAACAAATGTAAATAAACTAGATACAAGGTGCTTCCTCATTAGGTGTGAAATATTATCCTCATGTGAATTCTAAATTTGATAATGGCAAAATTGATAACATCTTGATGGCATCACTTCGTTTAATTATGTTATACATATACGTAGGCTGCTGGAAAAGTTTCTGCAATCTAGTACTTCCAGTGGCGCTAATTACGTTCTGCTATTATCATATCCGTAAAATTAGACGTTTTTAACCTATAATTCAATTGACAGTTTGTACCCAAGCCAACTAGTTTTGTTTGCATAGTATTTTAAAAAAAGTTATTTTGTAAGAAAATGGAAATTTCGCGTGAAAATTTTCGGGCAATGATTTTTTACGATTACAAATGTAATCTAACTCCGAAACAATGCATCGATCGACTTTATTTGGCTTTTGGGGATGAAGCACCATCCAATAGGACTGTTTATAATTGGTTTGCCGAATTCCAGCGTGGACGTACCTTTCTTAGTGATGAATTCCGTGAAGGTCGTCCATCCACGTCTGTTGTGTCACTAATGTTGATGCTGTGCGTGAAATGATTGAGCAAGACCGGCATATAACATACCGCGAGATTCAGGCATCCTTAGACATTGACATGAAAGCAATACGATTTTGCATGATCACTTGAGCGTACGGAAACTTTGCAGT
Organism: Trachymyrmex septentrionalis; assembly: GCF_001594115.1. Taxonomy (NCBI): domain Eukaryota; kingdom Metazoa; phylum Arthropoda; class Insecta; order Hymenoptera; family Formicidae; genus Trachymyrmex; species Trachymyrmex septentrionalis. Next base: position 23,682 of record NW_017304428.1, on the reverse strand, counting down.
CGTTGGATCCCACACAATTTGACCGAAGCTCAAAACAGGCTCGTATTAAATGAAGCAAAGAAATGCTCAAGAAATTCAACCGAGGTCGGTCAAATTTGGTCTACAACATCGTTACTGGGGACGAAACATGGATCTATTCGTATGAGCCCGAAAGTAAACAACAATCCACTGTTTGGGTACTTCCAAATGAACCGAAACCAACAAAAGTTGTTCGTTCACGCAGTGCTGCCAAGCAAATGATTGCTTGTTTCTTCGGTTATACCGGACATGTGACAACCGTGGCTTTAGAGGATCGAAGGACTGTAAATACTGATTGGTATACAACAATTTGTTTGCCAGAAGTCATAAATGAATTGCGTAGAACAAACCGAAATCGTCGCATCATCCTTCATCATGACAACGCCAGCTGTCACACAGCACGTCAAACCGTTGATTTTTTATCCAGTAATAATGTCGAATTGATGACTCATTGTCCGTATTCACCTGATTTATCACCTAATGACTTCTTTTTGTTCCCAAACATTAAAAATAAGATGCGTGGTGAGCGATTTGAGTCGCCTGAAGCAGCTGTTGAAACATTTCGTACACTGATTTCTGAGGTTACAGCCTTAGAGTGGAAAAAATGCTTCGAAAATTGGTTCGAGCGTATGCAAAAATGTATCGATCTTAAAGGCGAATACTTCGAAAAACAATAAAGCCATTTACCGAATTTTACATGTTTTTTTTTCATATTATTTGCAGAAACTTTTCGAGCATCCTACGTAGCATATGTAGCGATTATTGTTTGGCACATGTTGCCATCATGTTGTTGTAAACATGCTGTTAATTGCAGATAGCATGCTGATGATAAGTTATTTTTTTGTTGTCTTTAGAATTAGAATTTTATTGAGTTCAACGTGACAAATATAATGCTATTTCACCTTTTCCTGATCGAGTTTATCAAAATTAATTGATGATTTTCGGAAATTGATCAGCAAACTCGCTGCATTTGATTATCTGGGTAACTTATATAATGACTGCGTTCAGCAGAAAAAGCAGCTTTGCAACTGTTGTAAAATTTTTTAATATAATTGGTCTTGCACTTAGTTCCTCATTAGATTTAAATGCATAAACTAATCATATTTAAGAATTTTACAATTGCAAAGCTGCTTTATCTGCTAAACTCAGCCAGTGTTGAGATGTAGACAGAATCGATTTCAATTTCAATTTAAATTTAATTTCCACTTATTTCCAATTTTACAAAATATCCGGGAAAAAATGT
>NW_017304428.1:8656-22321 GCF_001594115.1 Trachymyrmex septentrionalis | reverse complement strand
TATAATTATATACTATAAAAGTATATGTAAATTACATATAAAATATCCATTTATTATATATTCAATTATATAAGATTATATTTATACATATAATTTTCTGTAATTTTATATCGTATATAGAAAGACTAGAATGTAAGGGGAAGTAGGAGTCAACGCGGTACTTGGTGCGCAAGTATAATAATGGAAATGTTCATAAGTCCATTTTTAATATAAAACTATAAAAAGCTCGTATAAAGTCTGTACGCGTTTCGACTTACTTCAAGTCATTCTCAATGAAATTCATGTAATTATATTAAATACAAGTAGTGCATCAATTTAATATAATTATATGAATTTTGTTAAGAATGACTTGAAGTAAGTCGAAATGCACGGACTTTATACGAACTTTTTATAGTTTTATATTAAAAATGGACTTCTAAACATTTCCATTGTTATACTTGCGCACCAAGTACTGCGCTGACTCTTTCTTTCCTTTACATTCTAGTCTTTAAATTGTTTAATATTAAGGACTCCTTCAATATTAATTATTATTCTTATTATTATTTATATATGTGTGTATAATTATACATAAAATATTTTTTCCCGGGTATTTATTTGTATTTTACATCATTGTGAAATATTACGAAATATATATCTCACTCAATCGTTATCTCAATGATATTTGCACATATTGCAATATCATTATACGTGTAATGTTATATGTATAATTCGATGAGCAGTAAAAATATTGATATTTTGTATCAGCACGTGCAGTGAGACTCGTAAATAAAATAGCAGTATGCCAAAATCGATATCGATATGACTGATATTCTATTAATGATTATTATATTTACGTATGTGTGTGTGTGTGTGTGTGTGTGTGTGTATGTATGTGTGTGTGTTGTGTATGCGCGTGCGTGCATGTATGTGAATGTGAAAAAGTATTCGACAGTTGAGGATGTAATAGTTTCCAAATTAGTAGTGAGATTAAAGCTTACTAATCATGAAGCTAACATTTCGCGCGCGGAGGTATGATAATATGACAAGTGATCCCCAGTGCCACTGATTATATCACAAAGGTCAAAATTATAGGAAAATATAATGATATTTTTATTAATATTATTTTAGAAATTGTTCCTGCGTGGAATCTATTCTACATGGAATCTATTTCCCAGTAAGTCAAGTAAGAGCGTGGTCAAGTTCATGTTATTAGCCTTGAGATAGGTTCGAATAGTTTCATACGATATATCTAAATCTTTCTACTTCAATTTTGCTTGTCCTTGACGCAGTGTTAAGCCAGGATTCCGCGAAAACAGATTCACTATTTTTTTATCGTCTTTTTTTTGTCCACTTTGCATATCGAGCCACGTTCCGGTAAATCATCGATATTTTTTGCCACATTATATCGCTGCACTCACTTCTGTACGAATGATTCGACTTTTTCATATATTTAGCAGCCGCTAATTGTGACATTTTTCGACCTTTCGGGTGAGTGCAGAGAAACACGCTTCATAGCGTGATGCATATTTGGTACTCATGGCACTTAATGTGATTCTCTTAAAAAAGTTTAGTGATAACTGAATCTTTCTTAATAGTACATCAAGGACAAAGATGCCCTCTATGGATTCATGATTTAGGGCGATATCTTTTATTAGCTTTGAGTAAGGCCGACCACGCTCTTACTTGACTTACTGTAGTATGTAATATTAAAATAATATTACAGTGACGTTATAATATTGCATAATACTACAATTGGCAATGTAATATTACAAAAATATTACTGAGATATTACAATGTGATGTATTATATTGTAATGTTACTGCAATATCATATAAATATTACTATGTATAATAGTATATCGCACTGCAATATTACCGCAATATTATTCAAATATTACAATATCTTATATGACCGCAAGCAATACGCGGCACCGCCGATAAAAGGAATGTCCTGTAAAAATAGGAATATGTTCGTTTTTGCTTCATTTTGAAGAAAATCACAAAAAAAAGACAAAACATAATTTTAATTTCTGTACTTATTTATTATTTATTAATTTACACTTATTTATGTTGTCACTTTCTTAAAGGGATATTGTTCAACATGTTGGACTCTTGCAATAATACAAGCACTGCATGTAATACGAGCAGTTGCAGCCAAATACTGATCTGATGATATTTCGTAGCCACATTTTGATCTTTGTGTATGGTTTCTGCATAATACTACGGAGACAATGTGAGGATATGCATGCCGATTTCTAGACAGAAGAGTGCCTGATCGACAAGTCATTACGTTGACCAGATCAATATTTAGCTGCACATGAGCTATCCGTACAAGATACGCAGCAATACGTACATTGCTGCAAGAGACCAACAACATTTTGAACAATGTCTACATTAAGCAAGTGATAAAATGAATAAATAAGTGTAAATGAATAAATAATAAAAAAGTATAAAAATGAAAACTACGTTTTGTCTTTTATTGTGATTTTTTCAAAACAAAGCAAAAACGACTATATATCTCTAAAAGACTTTTTTCTTTATCGATTCCTTGTCCTGGTGAAAAAATGTCTGAAAATTTCGTTGAAAATATCTGAAATTATTTTTCAGAGATTTTTAGTGACACTCAGAGACTTTTTCAAAGAAATTAAGGGATTATCAGCGAATTCTTCGAAAATAATTTTCAAGTGTCTAAAAGTCTCTGAATTTCGCTGAAACTCGGGAATTCAGTGATGTCTCTGAAGATAGAATTTTCATGGGTTTTCACTTTTCGGAGATTTTCAGCAAATTCTCTGAAAATTATTTCCAAGTGTCTAAAAGTCCTTGAATTTTGTTGAAATTTGGGAATTCGGTGATATCTCTGAAGATAGAATTTTAATAGTATCTTACTTTTCAGAAGCTTTCAGAGGATTCCTTTGAAGATCATTTTAAGGGTCTGAATGTTCCTGAATTTCACGCGAATTCAATGATGTCTCTGAACTTAAATAGACATAAATAACACGCTTTATCAGTTGAAGAAGTGTAGTACATAATGTAGGAGACTCATAATCCAAAGGTCCAAGGTTCGAATCCCATTAGATAAGTGTGTTTTTCAAAATAATTTCATGTAAAATCATTACATATATCTTGTATGGAACAACTTCTGTTAAATAAAGAAATAAAATTTATAAGTCTTAAAATATAAATTTGTTTTCAAGTATCGCATTGAAAATGTCTGAAAATTTCTGAAAAATTCTGAAAGTCTATGAATATATTGTAAAAAATTTTATGAAAATCTTTAAAAGTTACTGAAATATTCTGACAAATATCTGAATTTATATTGAAAAATTCTCTGAAAAACTTTGCAAGAGTATGGACATTTTCAAGAAAATTTTCAGACTTTTTTAGAAAAATTTTCGGAGAAATTCAGAGAAATTTTTTTCACCAGGATATACACTCCCGAAGTTGGTTTGATCATCATTGTATATTTTATGATGATTCTTTACAGTTATGTAATATCGGTACATTGTGAACACAAATCAAACTGTCTACAAATATTTGGCACTAGCTGAGACCTAAATGAAAATTTCTTGATAATTTTTTGTAATTTTATGTAAAAATTAAGTTAGGGACATACAATATTCTTGAGCTACTTTGGCGAGAGCGTTATAAGCACTATTGTATCTCAATCTACCTTTATCATTCATTAAATGTAAAATAAGAATTGAATGATGCAATAGTGTTGATACATTCCTTAAACGCAGCTTTTTAATATTACGTACTAGAATGTTACTACAATATTACGGAAATCTGCAATGAATTTACGCAGACATTTAATCCTCAATATACACAAGGGGTTATTAGCATAACCTCATCCGATTTTCATAGTTCAGGCTTCGAACACGTTTTGAGCAATGGTGCTGAGGCTGGAGGGGGGAAAGGGGGGGACTTATGTAACACTTCTACAATTCCCTTGCTTGGCGACCTTTTAACACAATATATACAGTAGCGCAACTCTGCCGATTTTATGTTGGCCAAAATGGCATGAAGTAAGCAAGTTGTCCCGTCTCATTTTCTCCCTTTTTTTATTGTTCTCTCTTTCTCATTCCATTTAAATAAGCGTTTCAATGTTTCACTTAAACATTTGTCTTTCAAGCATACATGGTCAGAGTAGTAATTTAGAGGAAAGTATTACATGTATTGTCCATTTGGTGAAATGTTGTGTGAGAAATCTCGAGAGATTGGTCTAGTTTTTGTGAAAAAGTGATAAAGTGAAAAAGTGAACAAAAAATAACATAAAAAAATCGAGCAAAAAGGATTTTTTTTTTTATTGTATTTTAAATTTATTTTTTGGACATACATGTATATAAATTTCTTTTATATTTCTTAGCTTTCTCATAACATTTTCATAGATATATAATTATATAATATTTCTTTATACAAAAATATACATTTTTAAGTTAATTTAATATTTTTCCTAATATTTTTCTACATTTTCTCTTTATTTTTCAATATGTTTACAATTTATTTTTATTAATTTTCATTAAGTTCAAATTATTTCATTGTAATAGTAGGTTTATTCGTTTATATATGTTGCATGCTCTAATATACTCCTATAACAGCTCTTACTCATTCCAACGCATTTGTTGGAGTGCGACGCGAATAAATCTAGTGAGTTTTGACAGAGCGGAAAAAGGATGAAAAGAGAAAGAAGTTTAGGTGGTAACTATGGCAATGCTAGGTAACTTGCTTATGTCACGCATGTGCACTCCATTTTTGCCAACACTAACATCAAAGGTGCCGACAGGGAGTTACGCTACTGTATGTACTGTGCTTCTAATGCGCCATTAACTACGTAATTGTACAATGCGTGTTGGTGTTACCCTAACCTCTTGTGGATATAACATCAGAAAATCCGAACTTATAAATTTAAAATGTAAGTAGAAATGATTAATTGGATTATTTATGACTTTAATCATGAGTGCACATCATAAAAAAATAATTTAAGTCAATTTTATTGTGTTCTTAATATCAGAAAAATACTTTTTCTTTTTCTTCCTTGTTAAAATCCCGCAGTAAATGCGGCAAATACTAAATATAATAATAAATTTTTACTATTTACCATAGAAGAACAATAGGATTACTTTTTTTTATTTGTTTTTATAAAAATTCAAAGATTTTCGGTTTATGGTTAGTTTTCATAAAACTAAAAAATCACTCATTTTCACTTTGCAAAAAAAAAATTGTTTTAGAACAAATTACAAAAACGTTTATAATTTCTTAAAGTTTAACTCATTAGCTGTTGATCCATCACTAATAAATTTTTTTTTATTTATTTTTGACAAAAGATGAGGTTTTGAAAAAAATTCATTTTTTTCCGATCCCTTTTCACTGATTACAAAAAATTTTTCGTGCTACAGCATTTTAGACTTTCTAACACAAAAATTCTTTTTTTTCAGTCTTTAAATGATAGATTAAAAATAATTAGTTAAAATCGATGCGCTGCAATCTGAGATACAAGCAAAAGAAAACGTGGTGTTATATATACCCAGATGTTGGTAGATAGGGACTTTTTTGAAGTGTATATACTGAGGGTTAATATTGCAGTAATATTTATGTAAATTATTATACACTTATATTATGCATATTATTATACACTTGTCAACAAAATTATCGCATAGATATCAAAATTTTGCATAAATTTAAATAAGCATAAAAATGGTCGCATTTAAAAGTTTTTTTCATTTTTAAAGATAAAATCTATTATACTTTACGAAGCTTTTAATGGATTTTGAATCTATTCTTATCCCTACTTGGCATCTTTTTCAAAATAAGGACGTGTTTTTTTTTTTAAGAAATTTGCATAGTTTGACGCATTCTATGGGGTGGAGTAAATTTTTTTTGTAAATGTCATGATAAAGTATGGACTTTTTTCTTACAAATTTAAAAAAAGTTGAGCTTTGTACGATTTTTTTTCGAAGATATATTGTACAATGTATCAAATTTACTTATGCATTTTATTCAATTACGCCAGTATTAGCATTACTCAATGTGTATTACGGGATTACTGGTCCAATTTTGCGTGCGTTGATGCTACCACATCCATCAATGAGAGTGAATTTGAATCCCATTGAACATGTTATATATTGGATGTATAATATATTGGATATGATGAACAGAAGACTACGAAGATTAGAGGAACAGCCAACAAATCTGCAGCAACTGGATACAGCATTGTATCGAATATGATGGGAAATTCCTCAGGTTTCAATTAGAGCTTGCATCAATATGCATGCACGTTTACAAGAGATCATTCAAAGACAAAGCGGAAATACACAATTTTAAAGAGTAAATATACCCCCACATACTTCCCCCCTTGCGCGCGCGCAAAATCGGACCAGCAATCTCCCCATGGTGCGCATCGGGTAATGCTGGCAGTAATCAAATAAAATGCATAAGTAAATTTGATACACTGTACCTCCTCGAAAAAAAATCATACAAAGCTCAATTTTTTTTTAATTTGTAAGAGAAAAGTCCATACTTTACAGTTATCATGACATTTACGAAAAAAATTTACTCCACTTCGTAAAGTGTGTCGAACTATACAAATTTCTTAAAAAAAAATACGTCCTTATTTAAAAAAAAATGCCAGATAGAGATAAGAATAGATTCAAAATCCACTGAAAGCTTTGTAAAGTACTTACCTTTGAAAATAAAACAAAGCTTTTAAACTTTTAACCATTTTTCGCGGAGTTACGCTTATTTGAATTTATGCAAAATTTTGATATAAATTTATCTATGCGATAATTTTGTTGAGAAGAATTTTGTTGTATATTATTATGTAATATTAGAACAATTGGTAAATATGCCGAATAGAGGGGAGCAGCCTCTATGACCTTGACCTTGACATATATTGTTAAGATCATGATCTTGAGTAACCTCGAATAAGTTTTAACCATCGCTCGTTATTCGTTAAAAAGTTATTAACAAAAAAAGTTTGAGAAAATAATGTATTGTTTCTGCTATAAGAAAAGTTATAAACTCATGTAGAATCTGGCTTTGTGTTATAAAGTGTATGCATGGATCCGCCCCCCTTGCGGGGGAGCATTTTTTACTTTCGCACGGAAAGTTCTAAATTCACGAAGCAATATTCAACATGGGTTTACAACTTTCTACGCGTAGCGAGAGCCATCCCACACGAAAATATGGGTTGGGTTAGGATATTTTTTTTCGGAGTGGAACCCACATACACTTCACAGCACAAAGCCAGATGCTATATGGATTAATAATTTTTGTTACAGCAGAAATCGATAATAGAACCTAGTGTATCCATGTATATACTTTACAACGCGAAACAATGGTGGTAATGTAGTTTTTATCGAAGTGCAGTTGTGTCCAACACTTCTCGTATGTAAAACAAAAATTCACTGCTTTAAAATAAATTGGCTGCTTTAGAGGCGCGCCACTAGACAGAACATATGTCTAGATCAAGGTCATCGAGGCTGAACCTCTTACAGTGAACAATTATCGAATATTTTCATTTTTAAAGCAGTCAATTTTTATTTTATACATATAATAGTCCTTTTTTTGTTAATAACTTTTTAACGAATAACAAGCAACGGTTAAAACTTGTTGAAAGTTACTCAGGGTTATGACCTTGACAATATATGTCAAGGTCAAGGTCATCGGGGCTGTTTTCCCTATTCGGTATATTTACGGAATAATTTTATAATTATAATAAATTTAGCTATTGGGAATTAGCGCTGTACGTGCGCGATAAATTTCGATATTATTATATTGTATCTATCATATTTAATTACAAATTTGTATACATGTTTCGGCTAACTTTTTAGCCATCTTCAGTACATATAGATGAATCCATCCATGTGATTAAGTAAGCGAGATGCATAGTATTAGACTATGGTACCTGTATGTTTTTCATTTTTTTCATTATTTTAGTATCCACAATATTTCCATGTGAGGTGATCAATCTTAAAGAAAACACAACCAGTTCGCTAGATAGTGCAATCATAATTAAGCGCCTTCAATTAATTCACAAAATTTATTATAATAAATTCTGAATATATTCGTTAGAAATAATGGTATTATCTCACCTCCATCAAATCATTGCCGATAAACGTCAATGATATGAATAATAGATAATTAAAAAAGCTTCGCAATAAATTATTGTTCGTATTAGAATATCAAAGTAAACTGCTGTTACGTCTAATTTAAACTGTGAAGTATTACGGTCTTTCCGAAAGTCGTTGCTGAATGTCATGTGTCATATACATTGTTTATGCAATTGAAAAAATTAAAACTTTAACCCTTACTATACTAAATACAATTTGGTGCCTCATCCCTATAAACATGGATCACTAGAATCCGTCTGTTTTTTTCACCTAAAGTAACTGTTCCTATTAATGTGCCTTTTAGCTAATTTGCTTATTACTGAATTAATTATTAAATATTATAGCTTTAATTTTATCTGCTTGCAATCAATATCGGTTTTTCAACTACTTTTTCTTATAATATTTCTTTAATCTAAAATCTTTAAAAATGTTAATACTTTATAATACTTTTGATAAAAATAGAAAACATGTTTTTATTCCTATTGTTATATTTTATTTTAAATAATTTCCTATTGTTATATTTTATTTATCCTAATTGTTTATGTTAATATTACATAAATCATTATTTCAATTATTATATTTATTTCACACTCATAAGACAAGCTTTCTCAGCTCTAATACAGGGCACATTAATAGGGACAAGCTTAAAATCTTGCAGTATATATTACTAGATTCACATAAATTCTTCATATTTTTCGAAAAATATTTAAAATACTTAAATACTCAAAAAATAAAATATTATCTTCGGTATCGTGTGTATGCATTAATAATTTAACTTAACAAAAAAATATATTTTTTCTTATTTATGCTAGTTTTCTTTATGACTTATCGAAATACAAAAGCACACTAATAAGGACAGGTACAGTAATTGGGACAGTTACCCTATTCAGAATAATTAAAACAAATCTCTAAAAATTCACCAACATACCTTCAACTTTCTAGAATAAATATTGACACTTCATTTTGGAAAATAATAAAATGTAGTATAATTTATAATTACCGAAAGACTCAAAGAAACTTGCACGAACAGGAATCGCTCGGTCACTAGTGACCTATATTAGTGGAGTAAGGGTTAAGATTGGTTCATATGTCTAAGAATTCTGTGTCTGTTTTTAAGTTAATGCCATTAGTTCATCTTTTTATGTGAATTATTTCCGACATTAATCTTTTGTTATAATTTCATTCAATGTCCAAGATTTCAATATCGTTCCAATCAAATTCATGATTGTAATGCAACCTTTATGTTCAGTTATTACTGATTTTGTGGTAGTATTTCTTTTTGATACGATTTTTGTGTTTGATTATTCTTTAATTGTCTAGTGTTTGTCTCACATAAGTTGCATTACAATCCTTGCATTTGATTTTGTAGACTACATTCTTCTTAGACAATTTTGAAACAGATTTTTATGAACTTTTACAATGATATTGAGTTTATTCATATTAAAGAAAGGAAGTCTCATATTTAGATCTTTGGTAATATATTTAACTTTGTTCGAATTATATTCATTGAATGGTATTGTGAACTAAGAATTTTTTATTTCGTCTACATTATCAGTTTTTTTAATTTGTATCAATGAGACTTTTCATTCTTTCAGATATGGTGTCAAATGTGAATTTTAACGGATAGTTATTATCTAAAAAAAACTTTTATAATAAACTCAAAATTTTTTATATGGAATTCTATGTTCGATAAAAAGAAAGTTCTATCCACTAAGCCTATTACGCCCACGTACCCTTCTTTTGAGAAAGAGGATGTTCTTTTGAGAAACATTGCGGATACTAAAATAAAAAACATGCATAAAAGACTAGTCTAATCTTATGCATCTTATCGTTTATTTAATCACATGGATTCATCTGTATGTACTGAAGATGGCTAAAAAGTTAGCTGAAACATATATACACATTTGTAATTAAATATGATAGATACAATATAATAATATCGAAATTTATCGCGCACCTAGTACACGCTATTTTCCAATAACCAAATTTATTATAATTATATTTTTTATATCAGGGAATTTAGATTATCATTCATTCATTAGAACAATTGTTAGTATTATTGCAATATTTTTATAATATTACGTGTTGTACGGATTGTACACATATAAGTACCCTGATAGCAAAGCCTGCGGAAACAGATTTTGAGCAAGGCTTGCTACCAATTTTCGATTGCAGAAAGGCAATAAATTGTACCTGGAGTATTATCTGACATTGTCAGCAAATTGCTGTCAGAAATATGACAAAGCCTGCTAGACATGCTTTGCCAGCAGATTAGTAGCAGAAACCAAACAAAGTCTTGCATAACTTGACAGCAGGCTTTGTCGACAAATCTGTAGCCAAATGTGGACACAGATGGCTATGGTATTGTAGTCAAAATCTAATCGAGTTTGCTATCAATTTGGCCCTAAATTGCTAACATTTTGCTATCAGAGTAATTAATATCGGAATATATCACAAAATATCAATTCAACAGTAAGATATTACGACATGTGCCAGATGCCAAAACAAATTCATAATTATGTTCACTTGCCTTGTATAGGGTAGAGCAGGGCTAGTTGCATAGAGGCAAGTTAGGCAAATGCAAATATCTAAATAACTAAAATATATATAGATACATCTATGCTTGCATAAGGTAGCATAAAGACAGAGATTACTGTGCTTAATACAATAATTTATGTCCGGTTGTTAATAATAAATACGTGCGTTTTTTCGTTTTTGTACATTAAAAGTCAAATTATTAAGTGAGTATTCTTTTTGGTCTACGTGATAATTAAAGCGATTAATAACAATCAAATATTTTTTTTAGATATAAGTTATTATCATATTTTTCAACTTTAGTGTTCAAGTTGATATTTTATTTACTGTTTTTCAGTTATAAAAAAATATTTCAGTCAACACCGATATGGGACTTGTTAGGGCAGTATTTCATAATTAACTCAGCTGCTTAAATGAAAAATCTGTCTTTATCAATGCTTTTTATTCTATATTAACGATCAAAAATATATTTTACGTTTAATTATTATTATAAAGAGTAAAGATTTAATTACAATTTTTCTAATTTTGTTAATTAAAGCATTTAAAAAGAAAGAATATTACAAATTATATTTAAGATAAAAATAATAAAAATTTGATTAATATACACATCCTTTGATGTTTTTAATAATATATAACCTCATTAAATGATTATTTCAACTTATCTTTCTGATGCTCAACATGCCCCGCAGGTGGGGCATATTGATCGACTTTGCGTCCTTAATTATAATTAACGTAATTTTTTTCTTATTTACGACATATATTTAGGATTTATTAGTACTTAATTATTGAGCCAGATAAACATGTAACGTTTTAAAACATTTATCATTGGTCTGGTTTGACTTTTAATGTACAAAAACGAAAAAACGCACGTATTTATTATTAACAACCGGACATAAATTATTGTATTAAGCACAGTAATCTCTGTCTTTATGCTACCTTATGCAAGCATAGATGTATCTATATATATTTTAGTTATTTAGATATTTGCATTTGCCTAACTTGCCTCTATGCAACTAGCCCTGCTCTACCCTATACAAGGCAAGTGAACATAATTGTGTAAAGATTTATAATAATTTAAAGAAAAAGTGCTCAAGTGTCACAACTAGCCCCGCCCTACATTTTTGTAGTAATATTGATAGAGGAATTATTTTTTATTCGAAAAGAATTTAATATGTTGATAAAGTAAAGTTAGTTGAAACATTGTCAAATACTTATTTAACTCTAATGCATTTATGTAAAATTATTCACATACATTTCTTAATAACTGTAGTAAAATATTGAAAACAATCAAAGTTATAAAAATTAATATAGATCACATCAAAATACATGTGCGTATTATTAAAATTGCAATTGCATAGCATGCTGATGACAAGTTGCCTTCAAATTGCTGTCTTTAGAATTAGAATTTTATTGAATTCAATGTGGCAGACATAATGCTGTCTCACTTTGTTCCGAGTTTATCGAAATTAGTTGCTCCCACGATTTTCGGGAACATATCAGTCGCATTTGGCTATCTGAGAAGTTTAGTTTTTAACAGTATAATCTGCAAAGTTTGTCATATCAAATAGCAAAAATCAAGCATAATCTGATGTTACATTGTGACAACGAAATCGCGACAAGGCTACAGCACGACTTATTATATCGAATACTGACAGCAAAACTGCAGCAAAAATCGAGCACAGCCTGCCGTCATGACATGACTACAAACACGCAGCTGATATATAACGCAGCGAAATGATGCATATTAAATAAACATAATTTATCATACATTTAACTTTTATTAAATTAAATAAATACATTTTTATTAAAGAAGTACATTTAATCAAAATAAGATTTTGCTAAATAGAAATTGTACTTTTAATTTTTTTGCATCTTAAAGTGTTTACAAATGAACATTCTCCGTATTGAGAGAATTATTGCTCGATTTTCAAAAAAATCAATTTAATATTCTGAATTCTCTATACGAATTGTGTTAGAAATTAAACTCGTAGGAAAATGCTATATATTTTTAATATTTTCATTAGCCGCGTTAAGAGTTTGCGTATAATAGAACAAATATTAGGAATAAGAATAAATATTAAGATTTCAATCTATCAAATACCAGTTATACTAGAATACACGATTTCTGATAGGTTGAAATCTTAATATTTATTCCTATTCTTAATATTTCCTCCATTGTGCGCAGAGCCCTCTGCAGTCTTTATATTTGCTCGAAATGGAGGTCTGTTCTTTTTAGCTAAAGTTCTTGTACGGTACATCTTTCTTCCTTTTTTCTCCACATTGGAAAGAAAAAGAGAAAAGATAAATCGTGCAAGAAGTTCAGCTAAGAAGAACAGACCTAGAAATTTAAGTATGGTATAAATATTAATAGATACGTCGCATAGCGATAACGGAAGAACTATGATCTGATATAACATTTCCATGCGATTCTACTATGTTTTTGGTGTTACTTTTTGAGATAACAGCACATGCTTGACTTTTGCCACGTTTTCGCTTTCATGCCGTGCAAGCAGATAAATTCGATTTATGACGACATTTACCAGTATAATATGATAATATTACGTTATTATATTATTCAATTTTGGTTTCTGATAATGTATTGTGTCAGCAATGTTCAAAATGTACTGTTTTTATATCAAGAATTTCTGCTTAATTTTTGAAAAATTTTTTATAATATATTTTGATATTGAAATTACTCGTTTTTTGTTACATTTCTACCGACACTAATTGAGATGCTCGGCTACTGCTCGAGTTCTGCCAACATAGTACGTAGCACACAAATAGTAATACATGATCTTGGCAGACTTGACTATCTGGGATAATATCTTGCAATATCGATTAAATTGATATGTTGTGATTTATTGTTCCGATATTAATTTGTATGCGTACAAATATGTTGTGTATAACGTAGAAATTATTTCTTAATAAAAATATCGTTATATATTAGGTTGAGTAAAAAGTCATCGCGTATTTTTTAGCTCAAAGTTGTATATACAATATCTTCGTCAATAATGAATGAAATTCAAATTTAAAAAAAGGATTTT
>NW_017304428.1:1080-8556 GCF_001594115.1 Trachymyrmex septentrionalis | reverse complement strand
TCTACTTTTAAAAGCTTATCACATTTTTTAAGTTTATATGAGTTTGATAATTTTTACATACCAAAAACTACGAGCTGAAAAAGACGAAAAATTTTCTTCTCACTTTGTGGATTTGTAACGTGTCCAAAACGAATTTGAGAACATTTTCGATTACCTATCGTGAAAGCTTGATACTTTCCCTACAAAATCGGTTTTTTTAAATATTCCTACTTTTAATTACTGAGTTATCGCGGATTAAATAAAAGAATTATTTTGACTTTAATTGCTCATAACTCCATTAAAAATTGTCGTATCGTATAATTTAAAAAAGAGATTTTTAAAGCTGAAACTTTACTCTATCAAGATATATTTATATTGTTGGTAAGAAAGTAATTGCGGTTTTTACTGATAGATGTTTTTTAAAAAAACGCGATGACTTTTTACTTAACCTAATATTTGTATGACAGTCTTGACGTTGTTAGGAGAGCTTGTTTCGTAGAAGCCTCTTACCATTTATCATGTCATCATACCTGAGCGCGCGAAATGTTGCTTCGTGATTAGTGAAACTACTAATTCAAAAACTATTATAGCCTCGAAATTTTCGTATTAGGTTTGTCTTAAAATATTTCAAAGAATCCGATCTTAAAAAAAAATGCGGCGCTTTTGAGACTGTATATACAATTAATTTTTGAAAAAATACTTTAGTACAGAGATATTTGATTCAGTGACTACTTCAATAGAATGACTCGAAAATACCCCTTCCCATTAAAAAAAAGTTTTATTAATATTAAAAAAACTTAGGACATTTAAAGTTACTCAAGACTATCAAAGTATGTTGTCCTAGTTATCCTACACTTTTGATAATAAGTGTCTTCTCCCTATCTAACTTTCAAAAAAAACGTGGTGAACTTTTTATCAGACTCATTCTGTATATATAAAAATATATATATATATATGCCTGTCCTTTTTTTGTTGAACTTCTTGCATCGTTTATCTCTTTCTTTTTTCTCTAATATAAATAAAAAAACGAAAAATATAAATCAAGAAGTTCAGCTTAAAAGAACCGATCTTATATATATGCATACATATGCTTACACATTATATGTACATCTTATATTTATTTTACATACTTATTTTACATACTTATAAAAGTTACAATAACCAATTTTACATACAAAAGTTAGAATAATAAATCTTTCACAGAGAGTTTAAAAATAGTAACTGTTTCACACAAATATTTACCTTTTAAACGGTTTCTCTTTTCGGTGATGATATTTCCAACTCGTGAAAATAGTCATTCACTTGGAACGGAGAGATCGCAATTAAACATTTTATAATGCTGCGTTTTGTAATTCAGAATGCATATTTATTAGCCAATATTTTAATGAATTGTCATCTATTTTTATTAGTCAGCTGGAGCCATATGCCATATCAAAAGTTTAATATTGCTGCTGAAATAGTGATACATTATAATACGATCGTATCATTAGTTAGCATATCGCTAGACTGTGCCAATAAGTATTGATATTTGAATATCGATGCTATATCGCTTACTGAGTATGTACGTTCGGAGACACAAATGTCTTAACACCCCTAAAGTTACACGCGTTTCGGAGAAGGCATGAGAAAGAATGAAAAGGAGACAAAAGAAGGAAACAAAAAGGCATAAAGAGGTATTTATGTCTCCATGTGTACATATGTATTGCGTGAGTCATGAATATGTGATGCTTATTTTTTTCCGATTTGATTAAACAAAACACTTATTTAGAATAAAATTTGATAAAAACAAACAGTTATAAATCTTTTCATTTCAGATTTAGAAGATAAGAATAAAGAAAATTAAAAAATATATTGTCTATATGAATCAAAGGATTTCATTATTTAAGAAAATCATTAAGAATTTGAAAATCTTGGAATCCAATATTTAACAATTTAACCACTTCAAGAAGGAATGTGGAATCTAAAAATTCGAAGATTTAGGAATCCAAGAATTCTTTATCTCATTATATCTTTTAATTTTAATAATTTTAATTTTATTAGAGATTAAGTATTTTCTTGTATTAGCATATTCTGTTATGAATTCTGAGAATCTTTAATAAATTTTTAATCTCATCAATCCCTTTTTTCATAATTATTTCTTAAAACGTCTTGTTAACTATATCCATCCTTAATAATTTATTTTCACAATTTATATTTTCTTCTGATTTCTCTACCTACTTCCTTTTCTCTCTATTACTCTCCTTTTCCTTTTCCCTTGGTTGTTATTGTTATTACTCTAATAATAATACGGCCAACACTC
Source organism: Trachymyrmex septentrionalis (assembly GCF_001594115.1). Taxonomy (NCBI): domain Eukaryota; kingdom Metazoa; phylum Arthropoda; class Insecta; order Hymenoptera; family Formicidae; genus Trachymyrmex; species Trachymyrmex septentrionalis. The sequence continues at coordinate 6,278 of NW_017304428.1, read as the reverse complement.
ATGTGAATTCTCTTACTTTTTTTATAGCCAGTTCGTTTTTTATTTCATTAAAAGATTAAGACGGACGGTTAAATTTCAAGTATTCTTTTTTTATTTTTTATTCTGTTTGTTGGTGAGCCGATATTCGCTGCTGAAGGCACAAGGCTTTGCACTAGAACTCGGTCACCTAATCTAGCTCACTCATTTACGAACTAGTCTCATGTTCTTATGGGAATTTCTTTAAACCTCGAGCAGAAGCATATATAACACCATATCAATCGATATCTTGACATATTTAATAAAAACAATATAAATATTTGAAATTAAAGACTTATTTTGAAGAGTATTATACAAATCTGTTAGTTGATAGATCATGTTAATGTAATAATAAATAACAGCACATTTCATATGATTGACTATTTTCATAAAAGTGCAATCGCTCGAGAATTAATTCAATTCGATAAATTTCATCACTTTTAAACTACACATTACTGTTTTTCTAAATTATCAATCGATCGCTACGCTCCCTCGTTCGATTGCTTTCAAATTTCCATCGATTTAGAACAAAAAATGATCGATTCATCTTAACCATATCATGCATCTCATTCGTTATTACTTAACTATCTTATAAAATTTAATCTTCGATCGTTTAACGGATAAAGGAAATCAATTTTAAATTGTTTTATTCAATCGAACATTGTAGTTTAAATAATAAATATGTTGGAATAATTCCGAAATTTTTAATTTTTTAGTCTTGTATACTTTCAGATTTCTAGTTTCTTTGCACATTATGTTCTTAATTTAATTTTCTTCAATAATATATAGAATAGGAAATAATCGTAAATGTATAACAGATGCAATATCTAGTGGATTAACTGCGTTATTACTCACTATATATACAATTTTCGACTTAATAAACATTCAAAATTGATTTGCTCTATTTACTTAAAATATATATTTTCATTCCTTAATAAAAAAAATATGCGTTTTCCCATATTTCTGTTTGAAAACAGTTCATTCAGAGATCTATACCATTTGCCCTCCCCCCCCAAAAAAAACATCAGTTATATTCATTATGAATATTATATTTCTTCGCACATCTTTGCAGGACGTCCCATACATTTCCTTTTTATTTACTAAAAATGTACTTTAATAAAAGTTTCTGCTATAACGAGATGTTAAAAAAATGAAGTCATATAGCATACAATTACATTTAACAAACGTTCTACTTTGTTTTCTGTATATTATTTATGTATTAATATTTCTATATTCTTTAAGAAAATAATACATTTCAAAAAAATCCCTGTTTCATTACGTTTAAATAACATTTATATATATTCATATAGTGTATCTTAAAAAAATATGTCTTTTGCGAAAATAATATCATTCCTTTTTTTTCTAGGGACGCCCTGTACATCTTTATGTAGTTTGTATTAATAAAGATATTAATACACAGTTTCAGACGCGCTATCTTGCTGATGTGTAGATCCTTTCCAATCTTTTTTTCTTTCTTGTTTTTACTCAAGTCTCTCCTTCTCTCTCCCTCCTTTTCCCTCTCTCTCTTTTTCACACACACGCGCGCATACACACGCCTATTCCCTACACTCTTTCTCTTTCTGTCTAGTATAAACAATGCACATGCTAGCAAGATATATTATGCTGTATGAGTGATATAGACTCTATGCTATTGTTATATATATCATATCTATTTTCTTTTCTTTTTCTTTTTTCGCGTTTCATTTATGCGAAGCTGCTTAACAGTTATATACGTTAAGGACTTCATTCCTTTTAATTTTTTTTAAGATCAATATCTGGAAAAATGCTGTTATTGATAACTACAGATTTTAATCTTCGAATATGTTGCTCTTCATCAGCAACATCGGCGATTGTTTAAATCATTTCTTCACGATCATTCACGATTTTTTACAATTAGTCTTATCCTGCCAACATAATTTTCTATCTTTTCCCTTTCTTATATTAACCGCACTTGCTGCTATTCATTTTCTCATGAATGACAAATGTGACAACACACATTCTTCAAATATATCAATACCTTATTATATAATACATTACATTTACATATCGATTGTGTAAGGATGTCCAGGTAGAGGAAATAGCGATAAAATGTAAATTGCAGGTAGCTTTCTTTATATACCTTCAACCTCTGTTCTCTATGTATCACAGCCTGGGCCGCGCCACTGCCTTTTTTTTACAACGAAATATTTTTATTCCCATTCCTTTCCTTACTCCTATTTGGAACATGTGTGTAGCTTTAATTTTCTGTGTGTATCTTTAATGTGCGAGGCCTTTCCTGTTCCGCGTTTTTGAACCAATCCCACACAGTTCACGTAAATTTAACGCGACATAATATTTGCAATTGTATGAATAAAAAACATGGCATGATTAAGTAAGTATAACTGTTTCGATTTAAACAATCATAATACATGAAAATTATGTAAGTTACAGATTTGATAAATGTCTATCTACAAAAGATCTACAAAAATCGATAGTTTCATGAATCACACAGATATACTATTATATCTTATAAATCATTAATAAAGTATAAAGCAGACATGTCTAATTTTAGCTCCAAAGCCTGAACTTTTCCCTCTCTTACGGAATGAAATGAAGAAAGTGAAGCGTGACATAGATGCTGGAACGCTAGTAATGCTGGCGCACCAAAGTATTTATCTCACTCATCATTTTCTGTATTTTATTTTATTTAATTATGGATAAAATGATTTGGATTAAACCTCTAATCACAACTATTTAATCGTGTGTATCCGATCTTTGTTTTCAAATGTATTTTCATTCATCATTTCCACACATTTATAACTTTCCTTTTTTGCAATATCATATATACATAAATCTACAAAGAATGTCTATAAAGAATACAATGATTTTCTTTGCGTCATACATAAATCTCACGCGAATAATGTGGGACCGGTTTACATATGCTTGCCTTACAAGCCATATAAGAATCGATCAATCTAGGGTGACTAAAGATGGTCAAGAAAGAACAAATGATCAAAATAAATCTAAAATAGCACTAATACAATATGTTGACTTGCGATGTTGAGGCAGTGGCATAATGGTGCACTAGTATAAGAATTACGCAGGCCGTTTTCCACGTCCATGCGTCCATCGACGTCGTTGTTGCTATTGCTGCTACTGCGACGTCAAAAGATTTATTCAGCCGACTGGCGCTATCGCCATTAATCGGCGACAGGGAAACTAGGGCATCACGTCCCAGATTTCGGCGAGGAAAAGTGGCAGCTTCTTGTTCTTAAATTTCAGGTTCAAGCACATTTCACTGTTTTGATTACCAAGGGTTCTGAGTTCGGTTAGAACTGATAGAAGTTTAGCGAAGATCGTACCAGACTTCGGTCGACGACGATTATCCACATATGCTTTCAGAGTCTTCAAGTAGATTTCTTGAAGTTTCTCCACTTTTCTGCTTTCCAACAAACTGGGTCTTTCTGCAAAGCAATAACCATTATTACATACAGCACAGAATTTTCCATTGAAACAATGTTATGTCGTTGTAAATTGCAATATAATTTAACAGAGATGTATTATATATAGAGTCCGATCGAAACCACATTTTGTCCTTCGATCAAAATCGAAAATGAATATTCGGTTGTCATTCAATTTTGGCCGAAAACGAAATCAAAACCGAAATTTAGATAAGTCTTACAAAAAAAAAAAGAAAGATGAAGAGAGAAAGAGAAGCTAACGGAGTCACATTTGTTGTTAGCTGGAGTTGAAATCGACCTTTTTTGGATTAATTTTGTAGAGATTTACGTATGCAGAAATCATGATAAATTTATATACTCTTTAAAAAACAAGATAGATAGATATTAGATTAAATATTAATATAATTAGATATCTAACTATAATAATATAATAATATTGCATCCTCAATTTTTGAAGAAATCAAATCACAGTTATTATTAGGATCATATCAAAGTTTGTACTCAAATTATCTTTAAGCTAATCAACGAGTTAATAATTAAAATCAAAGTTGTTTAAATGCTCACTGAGCGATGCAATTTGTATAGTTTCGATTTACCCATCGAAATTTCCTCTTAATTTCGGCCGAAACCGAAAGCAAATTGAAACCTTGATTTTTGATCGAAATTGGCCGAAACTGAAATTTCGGTCGGACTCTAATTATATCTATTAATATTTTTTTGCTATATTAATATAATATTAAATAAATACAAAAGAAGAGACGGCGAATCTAAATTGGATGTTTAATATTATTTATATTATACATAATATAAGAAAACATAAAAATTATAAAATCATAATAAATGTTTCTCAACTTCCATCGGGTCATTCTCTATGTTCAAATAGAGTTAAAATTTAATAAATGTGGAACATTATTAAAACGGTAATTAAAAATTATTGAATAAAAATCCTAATAATATAAATTACTTTCTACATGTTGATATCGCTGGCAATTTTTTGTGAAAATTAGAATAGATGAACAGCCTGTAATTCGCGAATAGGTTGAATAATCGTAAAAAAAATGAAACAATCGTTGATCTTATTCGCGGAATAGCTCGTCGAAAAATTTCGGGAATAAAATCAGGTTTGTATAAAAAAAAAGAAACGATTATTAAACGCTTAAAAGAATGACACGAGTTTTAAAATGTTAACAGAGATTCCGGGGAAAAAAAGTTTATATACATATAATTATACAGGGTGTTTGGAAAGTAATAATAAATTTTTCGCATAGGGGCAGAATGGACTAAACTGAGAAGAAAAGTTCTCTACCATTTTACAATTATCGCAATGGTTAACGAGTTATTAACTTATGAAAATAGCCAAATTTGCGCAGCCCTCCTCATTAACCATTGCAACAACTGTAAAATGCTAGAGGACTTTTTTTTCTCAGTTTAGTCCATTCTGCCCCTGTGCGAACTTATCACACACACACTAATTTCCAAATACCCTGTATATATTTATATATAATTATTGTATATAAAATCATATGTAATTGTATATGATCATATATGGTATATTTTTTGCTATATATGATATAATTATATATGATTATTATAGCTTAAATTCATATTCTTTTATAAAATATTTTGTGGAAATAATGCTATATTTAATTAATACATAGGTACACACAGTACCTTCCATAAATTTGAAAATATCCTACGTTTTACAAGTTTGTAAATAATTATTTCGTCTGTATATATATATGT
>NW_017304428.1:0-309 GCF_001594115.1 Trachymyrmex septentrionalis | reverse complement strand
TAGGCGATTGGAAACAGCTTGTTGACTAACGCTCAATTGCTCTGCGAGTTGTTTTTGTGTTTGTGAATCATCTTCGTCCAACAATGCTTGCAATTCCACATCTTCGTATTTTTTTGGCGGTTTTCCGTGTTCCTTGTCTGCAATCACTGTCGAAGTCACCACTTTTAAAAAGCCGAAACCATCGTTCACACGTATCTTGCGATGGAGCATGTTCACCATAAGCTTTTCGAAGTAATCGGTATGATTCAGCAGCAGTTTTCTTCAAATGAAAACAAAAAATTAATGCTGTCCGCGAATGCTCTTTGTTTG
>NW_017304427.1:554-773 GCF_001594115.1 Trachymyrmex septentrionalis | reverse complement strand
TTAAATATCTTGTTGATCATTGTTTAATTTTTCAGCTAAAACATTATGACAATTTATGACACTATTGCTCAAAATTATTCTGTGTTTCAAAAATTCTTTAAACTTACGTGTAATGCCGATTATTAAAAAAAAACTGTTACTTATAATTTTAAAATAAAATAAATTTTTGGAACTTATTTTATATTTTTTGTTTTTAATTATTCGCACATTATTTTATCT
>NW_017304427.1:0-454 GCF_001594115.1 Trachymyrmex septentrionalis | reverse complement strand
TATATTTTTTATTTTAAATAATTCGTACGTTATTTTATCGAGCCATGAGATCGACGTTATACGTAAGTTTAAAGAATTTCTGAAACACGAATAATTTGCAGTAATAGTAGTGTCTCAAATCAATTTATTAACTAAAAAATTAAATAATGATCAACAAGATATTTAGTACTTTTAGCCAAAACTGTATTTAGCACAAATTGTTTCACGATATTAAGTAAATTCGCATGTATCTTTATATAAAGAACATTTATAGGATATTTTATCAACCTTTATTTAAGTATGAATTATTAAAAAGAATGATGATAATTGAGATATAATGTTGGAATATCAAAAATACCTCACGCGAATAATTACTAATTCGTTTAAAAGAACCATGCAAGTAATACAGAAGATTGTGCCCGAGATGCCACAAAGCAAAACGCGAAATATACGACGATACCCGTTTGTCAAAATC
>NW_017304426.1:0-422 GCF_001594115.1 Trachymyrmex septentrionalis | reverse complement strand
ATTCGTCGCCAAATACTGAACGGCCTGTCTAGCCACCTCGTTTCCAAGTTGAATTTCTTCACGTACTTCTTTATCCAAATAATAACATTTTTCCCGCTCTACACGTGTCACACGATTGAATATCTTGAAGATCCTAGACACTACCTTTTCAGGAGTCCTCCGCGGTAACGAATGCATAACTATATCCACCATATTCTTTAGCTCCAAGGTCAAATTCTCATCGTAATAACGCCCTTCTGGCTCACTTTCAGAGAAATCATCCGAAGCATCCACAACCAGTGTCTTACGCATCCCTAGAGGGACGTTCCTTTGACACAACTTTACGGCCAGCCCCTCTGAAACTACCCCTGTTTTCGCCCATTATAGGCATCGCGGTCTGGCCATCAGGTAAGGAGTCGCCCCTACTCTCTGACTCACTGATA
>NW_017304425.1:0-257 GCF_001594115.1 Trachymyrmex septentrionalis | reverse complement strand
CCCAAAAAAATTGTTACTTTTTTTCCTTATTGGGCCTGATCGAGGCGTAATATACCCTATTGGGTCTCTGTGGTTGCGGTTATAACATTTTCTGAATAATCTGGTCGATATAAGTCAAAAAAAATTTGGTCTTTTGTTTCGAATTGGATCTTGTGGCGTCGGGATACACTCTATGGGGTCTGCCTGGGATCGAATATGACGTTTTCAGAATTATCGGGTCGATGTCTTTCAAGAAAAAAATTTTATTTTTTTTTCGA
>NW_017304424.1:0-378 GCF_001594115.1 Trachymyrmex septentrionalis | reverse complement strand
GCTGTTTCCAATCGCCTACGAGAGATGGGAAAGATTCAGAAGATCGATGGATGGGTACCGCATGAGTTGGACGGCAGGCAGATGGAGAGGCGCAAAAACACATGTGAAATTTTGCTTGCACGATACAAAAGGAAGTCGTTTTTGCATCGTATCGTTAGTGGGGATGAAAAGTGGATTTATTTTGAAAATCCTGAGCGCAAAAAATTATGGGTAGACCTCAGACCCAGAAGGGTGTGGTCTATTATGAGCTGTTAAAACCTGGTGAAACGGTTAATGCTGGACGCTACCAACAACAATTGATCGATTTGAACCGTTCGCTGCTTGAAAAAAGAATACCAAAAGAGACAACACAAAGTCATTTTTCTTCATGACAATGCT
>NW_017304423.1:806-1019 GCF_001594115.1 Trachymyrmex septentrionalis | reverse complement strand
GTCAAAATCAACCTATTTATTAATTTCAAAGTGTTCATATTAATGTACGTACTTTGTAAATAATAAATTAAATTTAAGTCAAAATTTATTATCAAACTTAATAAATTTTTAAGAGTTAAGTTATTTAACTACAATGTTTTAACAATTGCCCCGCGCAGGGCGCGACCTTGTTATGGTGCGGGAACTCACCCTGGGCCGTCCCTGGGCTCGGGG
>NW_017304423.1:0-706 GCF_001594115.1 Trachymyrmex septentrionalis | reverse complement strand
GGGCTCGGGGCCGCTTTAGGCATTTGCTGAGGTGGGAGAAGGAGGGGTAGCCGGGACCGATCTGAGGTGCTATCTAATGCGAACTCCCCTCGGTAATTGGGCAATGGGTGAACAAAAACAATCCTTTTTGCTTTAATGTTGAATAACTCAGTAAAAAAAATCATATAGAGATATATCTATAAAAAAACAAATTAAAGGTAAAAATTCACTTTTTTGAAAGCTGTAGACCCCATTTGTGAGCAATTTTTAATTGGCCTCGTGGAACTCCGCAAATTTCATAAAAAATGTTGAAAATTTATGCATCTTTATTTATGTTTGTGCAACTTTATAAAATATCAGTAGAACCGTTTTTTAAAATATACTGGTTTAAAAAATAAAAATTTCAAACTTTAAAACGCTTTTTTAAAAATCTCGATACGAATTTTTTTCACTGAGTTTTGCTATTTGAAAATATTTAAAATTTGTGAAAAAACTTAGTGGTCAGGTTTGTATGTATAAAAAATAATTTTAATTAGAAAATAATGTTAATTAAATAAAACTTGGAAATTCCGTATTTCCACACGAAGTTGCTCATCGCTTTTTAAGAAAACAGAAATCTTAACAGAGAATTATATCAGAAAATTGAAACATTAAATGTTAAATTTAACAATGTTTCTTGGTTTCTATTCACGCTGTAAATTCATATCACAAGCGATTGAAAAAAATT
>NW_017304422.1:0-338 GCF_001594115.1 Trachymyrmex septentrionalis | reverse complement strand
TTATAATAATGTAATAAATAATATAATACTTATAATATAGTTCTATTTCTAGTTGTAAAATCTCGAATTTTTTAATAACCGGAAATTCTTTCTGATTGTTATGACAAGATTTTGGTTTAAATAAAATGCATTTAATTATATACTAGCGAGTGTCTTATTCATACCAAATCATAAGCAAACAAAATTTCTCATGCATTACTGCGAGAGTAAGAAGTCTGTTACATACCTCCGTTGCAAGAATTATTGTAACGGACAAAACTGTGGAATACGTCTGAAAGAAAGTATGCTATCATTATTCTTAATGAAAATAGTTTTGTTAACTCTTTCGCTCAAAAATC
>NW_017304421.1:0-271 GCF_001594115.1 Trachymyrmex septentrionalis | reverse complement strand
ATTTAATTTTTCAATAATCAATAAAATGTATTTTGTATTAATTATGAGTAATTCCACTAACATACATCTTTGCAAACTAATTATTTGAACATACAGATTACATTGGCAAAATCGCTGCGCGCGCTAACGAATCGAATACTTACTGAAGAGAGCAACATTTCGATTGATACGCGGTCTACTTGCTGCGTTCAAAATCATCATCTGAGATTCAGAATCATTTACTGAGGTGTAATTTTATCCTCAACGTTCGGTGAAATAAAATGAAATTTAT
>NW_017304420.1:0-536 GCF_001594115.1 Trachymyrmex septentrionalis | reverse complement strand
TACAATAAGAAATTGATTTCTGAAATAGTTTACATAAAAAGACAAAAACAGAGCTTAAATAAACAAAACGACACAAAATTGTTGCCTGAATCTTATCTACAGATTATCCAAACTCTCTCTCTTCTTCTTAATTCCTCTTTTTCTTTACCACTTCTTCCACGACTTCTGCCACACTTCTATCCCCTCTTACTTTTCACCTCCCACTACTTTTCAACAATCTTTTCCTTTCTTTCTTAAATGTTCAATTTGTGATTTCATTATGTCTCATAACGCCGAGGAGACATTACATTGTTTTATTTCTTTTCGTATTGTTTCTATTTTCAACTGGCTGTCTGTACCTAAAACACCTTTTATTTTTTACTTAAGAAACTTTGGGTTTGTTACATTAAGATATTTATTATTAATTTTAGTGGAGTGGTTACTAAATTATAATTTTATTTAATATATGTATATACTTTTGACAATTTTATTAATTTTGCTTTATATTATCTGAATATATTAGATTGTCTGTACTCTTAACAATTTTTCCTTGATGG
>NW_017304419.1:888-1179 GCF_001594115.1 Trachymyrmex septentrionalis | reverse complement strand
CGTTAAAAATATATTTTGCTTAGTACTTCTCGTATATGTCTCTTGTACAATATATGTCTCACGGTTTGATTAATTATAACAATTACAATTTATTTACAGGCACGTCCATTTACAACTATGCTATATATCACGCAAACTAAACATAATATACAAAGTACAAATATTAGTACAAATGATATGGTACTTTAATAAAGCTACATCAATCTGTCATTTAATGTATCAATTGCTTGGAGAGCATAAGATTATATGGACATCTTATAATATTGTCGGGCTTTTACATTTGTATTTATT
>NW_017304419.1:0-788 GCF_001594115.1 Trachymyrmex septentrionalis | reverse complement strand
ATTTCTCACATTAAACTACGTATGTCAAACTGTTTACTATAAGGTATAGTTACAGTCGATTAAAAGCATTAATAATTATTTATAATTAAAATACTAACACAAGCAACAATGAAATTACAAATGTCAAAATTTTATTTGAAATGACGAAATCTTATTCATTTAATGTAAAGTTTATAATTTTATTACAAATTTTTGTTTTACATTAAAATAATTTCAGATAAATGAAACACTAACAATTCTTTATAAATTGTCCAATTTTAATCTTGATGAGAACTTACATGAACAGGTAAATAATTACAACAAAGTTTTAAAAGTCTTATTTATAATTTTACTAGCGCTCAAATTTCGGACACCTACATAAATTTTATCAAATAATTATATACAAAATTGAAACATTACATAACAATTATGTTATACTTTTATATATTTTAAAGTACTTGTACACACATTCAAACGCCAAATAAGAATAAGCTAGAAAAAGTTTTAACATTTATTTTTTAAATATTGTATAAATAATAAAGAGCATATAGCAACAACAATAGATGTTAGTGCAAGTCATATACGAGTATTTAGAATTCACATATAAATAAAGTAGACGTTTCAAAATTTGACCAGTACAAACAATTTTATCAGTACAAACAAGATGACAATAAACAAAAAATTTACAAAATAAATTTTAATTAAGCAAAAATCGCTAGCCCGAAGATATTACAATAATATCAAAATAAAATTTCATACAACAATTACTAAAAAGAAATTACATAAAATTAAAAACGCAATACTCGCAA
>NW_017304418.1:0-880 GCF_001594115.1 Trachymyrmex septentrionalis | reverse complement strand
TTAAGTTAAAGTTAAAACCTTGTAAATTTATTGGGTTGTTCGGAAAGAATAATAATTTCTTTTTTTCCCAACAGAGGACTTAATTGTATTTTTTCACAGCCAACTTCACACTTAAGCCGCATAATCATTATATATTTTGACAGCTGATATAGCAAGACTTGCTTGTGAAAAAAGTTCGATTGATTCTACGCAGTAGTTTTTGGTTGGTGCCCTATCAAATATGGAAAGTGAAAAGCAGCATTTTCGGCATATTTTACTTTTTTACTATCGAAAAGGTAAAAATGCTGTTCAAGCAATAAAAAAATTATCCGATGTGTTTGGAGAAGATGTATTGACAGAACGCCAGTGCCAAAACTGGTTTGCAAAATTTCGATCCGGCAATTTTAATGTTGAAGACGCACTCCGTTCTGGAAGGCCAGTTGAAGCTGATGAAGATACAATAAAGGCATAATTTATGCAAACCGGCGAATAACAACTCGTGAGATCGCTGAGAGATTAAATTTATCGAATTCGACCGTTTATGATCATTTGAAACGCCTAGGTTTAATCTCAAAGCTCGATATATGAGTTCCTCATGTTCTTTCGGAAAGAAATTTGTGCCGTCGCATTGACGTCTGTGATTTGCTTCTCAAACGTCAAGAAAATGATCCATTTTTGAAGCGCATCATCTGGGGACGAGAAATGGGTTGTCTACAACAATGTTAAACGCAAGAGATCATGGAGTAAAAAAGATGAACCGGCTCAAAGTACTTCGAAAGCCGATATTCATCAAAAAAAGGTGATGCTATCTGTTTGGTGGGTTTTCAAAGGAATTGTTTTTTTTGAGCTTCTAGCGGACAACACAACGATCAATTCTGAAGTGTACTGTCATCAGCTGGAC
>NW_017304417.1:1515285-1515618 GCF_001594115.1 Trachymyrmex septentrionalis | reverse complement strand
TTAACGCGAAGAAAAATTCTCTCTTTGAAAATTTATAAAATATCTTTAAAAGATGAATATATATTCAAGTTCTTTTTATGTTAGAGCAACAGATTACAGAAATTATTAATTGCACAATTATTTCTATCTATTTATTATTTTATTTAATTTCAATGATTAATTCTACTGCATTCACTATCTAAAAATTATCGTCTCTCGAAAAGAATTTATTTTCATGAAAGTTGATATTCGTCGACACCTTTGGCAACGATTGTAGATTCAGTAAACGAGAAAAAAGAATAGATTAAAATGAATTAAAAATTTATTTCTTATATATATATATATATATATATA
>NW_017304417.1:1506516-1515026 GCF_001594115.1 Trachymyrmex septentrionalis | reverse complement strand
CATGGAAATCGATTAAATTGTAAAATACCCAATATATTTTATTGTACTGTTACGTAAAATATTTAGTATTTCATAATTTGAAATATTTGCATTTTATTTTTATACTCAATTTAGATCAGTGTACAACGGCTTTAATATGCACACTGTTTTCAATCGGATTCGTCATAATGCTTATTATATGAAGAAGGAGAAAATATTTTTTATGCAGTTTATATTTCCGAAAAAAAAACTCAAAAATAATTATCGATGCGACAGATCTAAATTAAAAGCTATCGAAAATAAAAAGACCAATGTGACGAACTAAATTTGGTGGTTTGATTGATTATGAAGGCTGCACCTCCTCAAGGAGGAGGAACCTTCAGAAAAGGAAACTAATAAGGTTCCTTGTTTACTCAAGAAAGGTTTATGAAAGATGAAATAAGGAACAAGGAATCCTCATTCCTCAAGGAATAACTATGAATACGGGTATAAGTAACCTGACTCCTCATAGGGTATATTTTTCGGAAACGGAAATTTGTTGTACACTGTCGATCATTGGCCTAGTTCAGGGCCCGGCAAAATTTGCACTTCTTGACCAATTTCCGACTTGGTTCCGCCTTCCGCTATTCCCCTCACCTCTCGCCTTGCTTATAGAAGGCCCCCTAAAGAAGCTCTCAAACGGAGCGTTTAGCCCATCTAGATCTATAATATTTTTGGGCCTAAATAGCATTTAGACTCGGCTACGTTCAGGAATTAGCCCAGATAATTCTAAGCTGTAAATTACATATATTATAGCAAAAATGCACTCCAAAGTTATCTAGACGTAAAATGTAGGTAGCATTTAGACCGGGTTGCGTTCCATTAAACGCTCACAACGCTTGTGAAATCATTTCATCCTTGTTATTTATCAAATATTAAATAAGGACAAACGAGGCCTTATGGTCTCATAATATGATATTCATAATTGATTTTTATTTCAAGACCTTAACACTCGTATTCATAGTCAGACCTTAAATTTATCCTCAGACACTATGAATTATTTCATTGGTTACTGAGCATCTAAAGATAAATTTAAAGAAGCCTTAACTATAAAATCTGACTATAGGCAAGTTTTTTGACGCTAGAAAACGAGTTTCTCAGCGCAGTGATGCGCTGTCGTGAAAATTATTTTCATACGGGAATGTTCGTGCGCATGCATCACCGATACGATATAAAAGCAGCCAATACGTGACGGCAGTTTACGTATGCGCACAAACATTCCTGTGTGGGAATAATACCCACGACAGCGCATCAGGGTGCGATTACATGGAGCGCTGTATGCGGTACAGTAGTGACAAACTTATATTAGTATGAATTTTTTTTAATATATTAACTTATTTTTATGCACACTTTATTGATACTTTTATTTTTTTAACAGATTTACTTAATAATTGCGTTTAAATCAATTAATTTCATTAAATAGTGCATAGCAGTGTATAGTAATGATAGTTTGTTACTAGCCCGTCCACAGCAAACTGTGCGCAAACCGCGCTCCATGTAATTGCACCCGCATTGTTTCAACGTCGCATGAAAAAGAACCTTTACTTCGTGATCCGGACTCATGGGACGCTAGCCTCACTAGCACATGTCTAGGATCTTTTTTTTTCTGGCGCATGCGTTTGGTCAGCTTTCTGTGCATTTCCTTAAATTTCTTTCCGTTTCATGTAGACGCACGTGTTCTCGCATAAGAGTTGGAGGCATTTTCGTGTGAAGAGCATTCGAACGCTTGCATATAATTCGTTATGGGTAAACCAGGTAACGTGGAAACATATTATGTTCTTATCTCCTATTTCACGATTCCTGAACACAGTGAGACCTGCATCCCGGTTTCTTCCTACCAAGCTAACCTCGGCGAAAACGCACTTTGAGATTTAGTGAGTGCACGTTTGGAATTAAATATCGCGGCTTAATTTAGAGCCATTTCAATTCGTATTTCCTTTCAGCAGCGTTCACGATAATTGTAAATATACGTTTATGTTAAGTTACAAACGATTTGCCGGCCGCGTGGCACTAACTCGCTAACTTAACCTAGCCACTCGAATGTGTATTACCTACGCGTTATACGTAATCATGGATGCGTTCCGAGTTACGCATGAAGCGCATGATGCATGATAACTCGGAACACACTCCATGTCTTTATTTGTATACATTCGGAATGAGAAAAAAAAATGTTTGGATGATCCATAATTGATGCTAGAATTCATAATAGAACATTTTCAAATTTTGTGCCAGAATGCAAAAATTAATATTTAAAAATGAACACTACTTGTGTAAAAGAAATATTAAAATATATATTAAAATAAACACATTAAAATTAATGCATCATATAAAATTATAAATAAAATTTTATTTTCCAATATCTGATATAATAAACTCATATTTCTATATTAATTTTAATCCAAAATTAAACTAATATATAAAGCATATAAAAATAGATATCTATGAGAGGAATTACAAATATGTTAACTATATTCCTTTTCTATTATTAATGTTTCTTTTCAAATTGCAGCATTTTCACCAGGTGGTAGAGGTGGCGGCTATGGAGGTGGTCGCGGTGGTGGTCGTGGAGGAGGTAGATCAAGTTTCGGCGAAGGTCGTGGAGGTGGTAGAGGTGGAAGAGGTGGTGGTCCTCCACGTGGAGGACGAGGTGGAGGTCGAGGAGGAAGAGCAAGCAGTGGTGGTGGTGGTTTTAAAGGAGGAAAGAATGTAATAATAGAACCACATCGTCATGAGGGAGTGTTTATAGCCCGAGGAAGGGAAGATGCATTAGTAACCTTGAGCTTGGTACCAGGGCTAGCAGTATATGGAGAAAAAAGAATTAGTGTTGAGGTAAATATAGGTGGAACTTTATAATAATTTTACTTTTAAATGTGTAAATTAACAAAATTATGTTTGTATTTCAGTCTGATAAACCTGGCGAAGAAAAGAGTGAGAAGATAGAGTATAGAGTATGGAATCCATTTCGATCCAAGTTATCTGCCGCTATTCTCGGAGGCGTTGATAAAATTTATATGCCTCGCGGAAGCAAAGTATTGTATCTAGGTGCAGCATCTGGTACCACTGTGTCCCATGTCGCTGACATAATTGGTCCGGTAAACACTATTGGAAATCTTGTTGAGAGTAACACGTTTATGCATACATTAGAGCCAAGTTAGCTTGCAATTGCAAACTTGGTGTCGAAGTAATGCTAAAACAATCGCACACATGTTTCTTTAGAATGAGTAAGATTTGATTTTGCTCAGAAAAAGACACATGTGTACAGAGTTTATTGTGATACACGAACGTCTCTAAATGATATAAAATTATGACTGACTCAATATTTTTATATGTAGGAAGGAACTGTGTTCGCTGTTGAATTCTCCCATCGAACAGGAAGAGATTTAATTGATGTCGCTAAAAGAAGGAGCAACATTATACCTATAGTCGAGGACGCGAGACACCCTCACAAGTACAGAATGCTTGTAGGGATGGTAGACACTATATTCTCGGATGTCGCACAACCGGACCAAGCAAGAATCGTTTCGCTGAATGCACAGAATTTCCTAAAGAACGGCGGACATTTTGTCATCTCTATTAAAGTAAAAGATTTTTTATTAAATTATGATTGAAAAGTATATTTAAGCTAAATGTTATATAGCATAATCGAATAATTTTAACCTTCTGAGGATCGGCATGTTTTTGAATGACTTTTTTACTGTAAGGGCTAGAACTCTTGTCAATGCTATGGGGTTGAATGGTGAAAAAGGTGACGTCACTGTCGAGTTCCTAAAGGAGCCTCCAGTTCAGATAAAATGGCGTTTTTATTTTTTTTTTTTAAATTAAATATTAGATATTGTTAAAGTAATTGTCTATCATCATTGTAGAGTAAAAATTTCACAAATAACGTATGTAAAAATATTTTTTTTATACAGTAAGTTATGTCCATGCAATAAAATAAACTTTTTTAAATAATGTCTCATACACGGTACGGTTATCGAGAAACGTGTGTGCTGGCATATGCATGGTGCGCGCCGGCATATGCATGGTGCGCGCCCTACTCTCCAAAATATATGCGGACATCAATTGCAACATTTTCGAGCTAATTATGAGCTACAAACACCACAAATCCCAAAAAAGTAATTAAAATGGTTCAAAGTCCCTAAAGGGGACTCCGATCCTCCAAAGGTTAAGGGGTAGTAATCTAGTGACATTATGTTATTGATTTTATTTGTTATATTGTATTTATATTTTATTTCAGGCAAGTTGCATAGACTCTCTCGCTCAACCTGAAACGGTATTTGCATCGGAAGTGAAAAAGTTGATTGCCGATAATTTGAAACCACAAGAACAAATAACACTTGAACCATATGAAAGAGATCACGCTGTTGTGGTCGGAGTTTATAGACCACCACCGAAGAATGGCGTCTAAAATTATGTACATAAATAGTAATTATGGTTAAGATTCGTTTCATAATTTTTTTCTAGCTAAAACTGTCTCAACATCTCGAAGGAGAAAGAGGAAGGTACAGTTGACAATCTATATTTTTTGCGTCTTTTGAACATGTTTAACGCGAAGAAAAATTCTCTCTTTGAAAATTTATAAAATATCTTTTTAAAAGATGAATATATATTCAAGTTCTTTTTATTTGTTAGAGCAACAGATTACAGAAATTATTAATTGCACAATTATTTCTATCTATTTATTATTTTATTTAATTTCAATGATTAATTCTACTGCATTCACTATCTAAAAATTATATAATTAATATAATTATTGTTATTGTAAATATATGGGTATAAATAACCATGAAAATCGATTAAATTGTAAAATACTCAATATATTTTATTGTACTGTTACGTAAAATATTTTGTATTTCATAATTCGAAATATTTGTATTTTATTTTTATACTCAAATTAGATCAGAGTACAACGGTTTTAATATGCACACTTTCAATCAGATTCGTCATAATGCTTATTATATGAAGAAGGAAAAAAAATTTTTGATGCAGTTTATTTCTGAAAAAAAAAACTATCAAAAATAATTATCGATGCGACAAATTTAAATGTACAATATTTTACTGATAAATATATACAATTAAATATATACAATTCAAAATAAAATCTTAAACGATTTTGAAAAATAGAATGCAAAAAGTAAGAATTTATTAATCTCGCATTTATTCTCGATGATCTCTCGATTTTATCTTCTTCCGAGATGCTAAATAAGTATAATTAACGCGTGCAAGAAATGTATAATTTACTGAAAATGGGTGAGTTGTTCATCGGGAACAGATACAAGGTTTACGAGAGACTAATATGGAATTTAGGTTGGGGACGTTGTTTCGCGAGAAGTAATTTATATAATGCAATAGTGCAACGTGCTAATCAGTTTGGTGCTCGTGCATGTAGGTTAAAATGTCTCGATTAGGCTGTTAACAAATACCGATTATCACCGAAAATCTTGAAAAACATACTGCATAAAAATTTAATAACGTACATATTACATATTAAATTTTCACTAGGAAAAAGATGCATCGGAGAACATACCAAATTATGTAATATATTTCTGAAATGTTGAATATTCCTATTCTTGAGGATTCCATGGGTGCTTTCTATATAAAAGTTATTACTTGATACACTAAATCAGGCTGCACCTCGCCCTGATGAAGTGGACTGTAAGGTTCACGAAACGTTGGCATTCCAAGAATGGATCTGGACACTGAGGAAACCCGAAAAACGCATAACTTTTATGTTGAATATTCCTATTGATACGCCTGTTCTTTTGGCTGAATTTTTGTACCAGTTCATCTTCTTCTTTCCTTCTGAAGAAACAAGAAAGAAAGATAAACTCGTGCAAAAATTCAGCTAAAAAGAATAGGCCTATTTTTTATGTCTGCATAAGAGGAAAGAAGGAAAAAAACAAGCAATGCTCTGTCATCGAAAATATAAATATAATTTTATATAATATTGTCAGAAAAATATTACAAATATTGAATGTTTACTTTCGTAAATAACTTGAACATCTCTCTGCAGCCTTTCGCAGTCAGAAGGTATAATCGGAGAATATACTGAAGCTTTGTCACTTCAGTTGAGGCAGGAAGTTTTTAATCACATACTTTAACAAAAATCGATATGTACACAATAAAAATTGCGTTATATTACATCATTAATATTAGTAAAAATCTCGATGTGAAGTGCGGACTCATGGACTAGCCGCAAACACGTGAAAAGTAAAGTGCAACAAAGGCAACATTCTCTATATAAATTTTCACAATCCCAGATAAAATACAAATCCTATGTAAATTTAACAATGTTTATACGAGAAAAAAATTCGCGATATCTTTAATTAATGTAGAATACAAAGTGAATTAACTTTAGTTTAATGATATGCATTTCTCGTGATAACTCGAGAATGGGCTTCCGAGGGTGGACAATTTAATTTTCCCTAGGAAGCGTCTCGACGAATGGATAGGCAAATGCGGTGTGTACTTGAAAAATAATATTTTTCAAAGTTTGTCACGATGCGCGCAATGCATGGCTGAAGCAGTACGCATTTCGCGACATTTTTCGCGAATTGTTTAAAATTAAATCAAACTAAGATGAGAAGACTCATTAAAGATGAATGATATGTAGTCCGGTAATAAGCGCATTTAAAACAAGTTTTCCTAAACAAAACTATTAAAACATGTTTTTGGAATTTTAATTAATTAAGAGGAAGTTTTTTTATGTCAATCATGAATTAGAGTTACAAAAAAAAAACGTTAATTTTTAATTAATTCAAAATGGATTTCATTTTAATGTGTATATTTCGACTTGAAGCATAAATCAAGTTAATTTAATTTTAGAAATCAAAAAGAATAGGTATCCTAATTTTTGGCAATATTTCAAATATAAAAATATATCTGTTTTAATCGAAATGCACTTATTAACAAATGTTAAATGTGGCGAACAAAAATAGGCGATCACGCGATGTAGATCGGTCGCAATGCGAAACCCGTGGCTGTCGAGTTCCACAGCTGCGAGAAGTACCGAATATCGCGAAACGCATGACAAAAGTAAAGGTCATGGCACATAAAAAAACTTAAAATGTAAGACTTAAACAGTAAGCGAATCGATCAATCACAATAGAGACCGTAAGACCATAACATAAACAGTAGCGAATCCAACGTGTTGATTTCCTTACTGCTTAAATCTTACGTTTTAAGTTTTTGTATGTGCCAAGGCCTTAAGTTTTGAAAGCCCACACAGTTGACGCAAACAGACGAAAGTTCGAGCGTGGTCTCTTCAAAAGAATTCACTAATCTACGAGATGTATAATTTATTGTCATGAGAAGCGCATCGACTATGTAAGTTTGCGATCAACGGGCGCTTTCGTTGAAAAATTTCCTAAAAAGCTCCTTCGTAAGCGACAAACTCGTTCGGTCAAAAGTGCAGCGAATATGGACTTTGCGACAGGAATGTCGCTGTTCCAGCAGCAATTTCCTGTTCCCAGATGTTTTATCGCATTGAATAATTCGTCTTACACCGTTATTTTTTTCGCTGTCCCTTTGCACCAGAATGGACGTCCGAATGCTCGACGCAATAAATCGCTCGCGAACCATTCGCGTCATAGTCATTTCGAAACATACAGGCGTCTTCGTGGATGACCATGACGCGTCATAGTCGTCGCTATTGTCAATGTCACTCGATCAGCAATTTAAGCGCGTCCTTATCAGCGCGGGACACGCGTCGAGCATCATCTCCATCATCCGCTATCACGCTATCTTGGTCCCAGAAAGCGATCGCTCTTGAACTTTCTCTATCGTATTTACGATACAGAAACACATGGTATCATTGTCGAGGTCGACGAACGCGTGTACGATTTTGTTTTTCCAGAAACAAATAGAATGTAAGCGAATGAGACGACATTTGCGGTGGCGGCGACGACAACGATCCAGAAGTCCTGTGGGCGAGGGCTTCCCAACGAGGTCGGATGTCCGGTCGGATGTCGGAGAGCAGTGTCGGGATGTTGAAATCTAATGGTCCCACGGTAGCCAACGATAATGACATCGCGACGCGACGCGACTCGACCATTTACGACTTGTGCACCAGGTTCAGGAATTCCTCGCGAGTTTTCGGATCGTCGCGGAACACACCCAGCATCGTCGAGGTTACTGTCTTGCTGTTGATCTTCTGCACACCCCTCATCACCATGCACATATGCCTGAAACATATGCAAAGATTTTTTTCCTTTTCCCACAGTGGGTGTGTTGTGTGTGCGTGTCGTGTATATAATTAATAAAATCACGACATGAAAATCACAAAAAAGAACCAAAAAAGAATCATACCGTTAGAGCTCATGTTACAGATAGCTTCAATAGATTCGATTTGTTGTCTTTTCGCACCGAGAGATAGATCTTATCACGAACGGGAAGATTTGATTAACTAATGCGTATCGTATGGCGAGTCGGGTTCTCCGGCTTGGGGAAACACGCGTAGGCCCCGATATCGCAACACGACGACCGCATATCGC
>NW_017304417.1:1504578-1506416 GCF_001594115.1 Trachymyrmex septentrionalis | reverse complement strand
CGGGTTCTCCGGCTTGGGGAAACACGCGTAGGCCCCGATATCGCAACAGGACGACCGCATCATAGTGATTTGTAATAGCTCCGATTTCTGTTTATCAGTTTATCATTTTCAGAATAAATTGGCTTATTCCCGCGTACAAGTCGAGCGGAAAAGTCGCGTTGGTCGCGTTTATAAATTATTTACGCAGACCGACGAGAATAGCGTCGATCTTTGCGAGAATAGCGTCGTATTAGTAGTTATTAATTATCGGTTTATCACTTTCGCAGGATAAATCGGGCGGCTCGATGGCGGCAAGACAGTACTATGAAGTATGAATTATTCACGTTCGGAGGCTGATAAAAATAGTTTCGGTGCACGCGAAAATAACGCTGATAATAACATTACTCGCGCGACAAGATGACAAAAATACCTAGTCCTGATACACCAGGAGTAAAGATAAATCTTGGCAATAGCGTTACGAACTATTTGCGTGGAGTTTCTCAAAAGATTCGTCAAAGGATACTTCAATTATCACTAGTCACTAATGCTTCAGAAAATGCAACTGTAAATTGAGGAAGCACGTGGCGTGATTTTCCTGAATTATTCACGATTATGTTGGGTGTGCTCGTGTTTTTCATATTAATCATACGAAACGATTAATAACCCCGGCTGACCATTGAGGTGACACTCGTGCACCCCCGCTCGAGATTTATTGGTCGTACTCACGCATACGTCATGTAACGAACAACCGGATTGTTACGTGAATGTTTTAATTATGTACAACGTTCGCGCGGCGATACAAGGTCGTGTTCCTTCGCGATCGTTCCACCTGCGAAAACTATTCCGCGAGTTGTTGATTGAAAGGAAAATGGTCTTAACTGGCGAACTGGTATCGCAATACCGAATTATCATCATATAATTAAGAATCATCCTATATATACACAGTCAAGCTAATCAATAAGTGATTAACTTGAGACACTACCATGTGTTCTGATATTATAATGTATATTGTATGATTTTGGAAGTTATATATTATGTAATTTTATATTTATTTTATAATAATTTTAATTTTTTTCCGGTTCCATCCATTTATTTATTTATTTATTTTTTTTTTTTTTGTAAATTATTCATTATGGTCGTTTTGTTTTTAAGTGGTCTCATTTGTTTCGAAACGATCGCTTCGTCTTTCATAATTGAAGCGATTAAAATTTTGTGATATATTATAGAATTTTATACGTACACTCCCTCAATCACGACGGCTACTCCTGCAGGCTGCACAGCCTTTGTGACCGCTATCGCAATTTGCTTTGTGAGCCGTTCCTGCAGCTGAAGTCGTCTGCTGAAGATCTCCACGATTCTGCGGACAGGAAATTCTTTTCTCAAAATCATTCTTAAAAATCACCGAGAAATACGCCATTTAAAATCGAAGCTGAGTGCATGCAAATATTATTTCTTTCCAAATCCATTATTAAAAAGGATGCTAAATAAGAGCTAAATGAAAAAAGGTTAACGGTTTAGAATAAATTGTCGTTCGAACAGCGTATCGGAATGCCATCGGTCCTGTTTCCATTATTGACCATTTACTTTGCTTTTAAGCAGGCGTTTAACGAGTAAACGGAGACCCCGGGCCGTTATGCGCGTGAAAGTCTTAGGAGACCAGTCTCGTCATATTCTTTCTTTTCGCCTTAATATGTCAGTGATCAAGGCCAGGACTAGTTAACGTGCAACTCAACGAAATTGCCAAGGCACGCGACCGTAAATATCGTAATTCGTGAATAAAAAAGCGAAGTTTCTTCCTTTTTTATTTACATGCTCGCAATGTTATGCTTTAAAAAAAGAAAACATTTTTGCATTATACA